>NW_025400985.1:12204995-12243406 GCF_015345945.1 Tribolium madens | reverse complement strand
TACCTATAAGAATTCTTCCTATCTTCATTTTGTATAAAATAAAAAAAATCTGTAAGAGTTAGTGAATCAAAATAAATAAAAATCGTTAATTACTAGCGCATAAATTCGCCGTGACTCCAAACCCACACAAAAGGGACCCTAAAAATCCATCACAATAACCTAGGTATAAAAACGATGAAGTCACTGCTTAGCAATGACAGTTGTAACCCATTGAATGCAAATTTTATTGGAAAAGCAAATAAATCCGAATGGAATTTTCGTCATTTCCGACTCGAGATCCATGTAATTTGCAAATGCCATTCATCTTGTTTCAACTTAATTATCTTGATGATAACCGCAAAATTCTTAAATTTGAACCAGCTTCAGGAAATGACAGAATTTCTGTACTATTAGTTGCCTAAAAGTGCCCCCTTCGGGTGGTGAAAGATCCGGTTAGCTAATCGGCGAAATTAATCATTTCCAATGACATCACTCGGGTAATTAAATGTTGACATTTGATGAGCAAAAGGTATTTGCTAATGAAGAGCTTTTTGAGCAAGTAAGAGCAAAAAAGAGCAAATAATACAGCTTTTTACTATTTTAATTGAGGATTATAAGTCATGATGTTACTCAATAAATAAATTATGGTAGTTTTAGTGGGACGGAATCAAAGAAACATGATAAACCGCAAGATCATTACTACAATATTGCGGTAAAATGATTTCCTTTTCAAGACGGGAAAAAAACTGAAATCTGTGCCATTTACGGAAAATAWGGACCGTAAATATCCATATTTATTAGACGATTCGTTTGATTAGATTATCAACGATCATGACGAGCTGAATGATAAACAAATAGGAAGTTCTCAGCTAGTTATGTTTTAATTAAAATTTTTCTCGCAGTTATGAAACCCGTTTTAAATATTTAATAAATGTCATATTATGATTAACTGGCACAAAATACACTCACCAAGAATGTGTCAAGTCTTACAATTCAACATTTTGAAAAAAATCAAATAAATGCCGCATTTGCAAACAAAGTCGYGATAAATCAAGGATATTTTTTCAATAATTATTAAACATGAGGAAAGTAATTTCCAAGTGTTGATAAATAATACTCCAGATGTTCGTACTGGGAAAAGTAATAAAACAGTATTTTGGTCACAAGTGGGTGGAACACAACGGAACTTGGTATTTACAACAGTCCGAAATAATAAATAAATAAATAACATAAATTGGGTTGAATAAACTCCCACTAAAAACGAGATAGATCCAAAATTTTGCATCACCAAGCCAGCTTATTTATTAGCTTGTCTGGCAATTGGCCTTCACCTCAAACTCCTCATTAGCCATGACCTACGCAAATCCCAAATTTTCACCATAAAAGATTGAAAATAACAATTCCGCCAACGTATAGAACAAATCGCCCAACACGGAAATGAACCGAATGAAATAATGAGCCGCAAAACCTAAATAAAGAGGTCGTGACTCGAGAAGAAACAACTCATAACAACAGCCGTCATAAAAATGCAAATTTTCACCGATAACCCTGCCTTAAAGTGCAGCGAATGCATCACGTTATTTTCACAAAATTCAATTAACCGGAATTCTTTCTGGTTATTCCAGCCATACGATAAATAAGTGAAGTGTTTTTCAGCTTCCGTTTAAATGTCATGAAAATCGCTCAATTAATTCAATTAATTAACCAGAGCAATTAATAATTGCACTGACAGGGTATGACACATTAGCGGTTAACGCCGATTTTTTGTAAAATAGGTGCAAAATATTCTAATCACATCCTTGTCRCGGATTTGTAATTCAAAAAAACTGAAATTTGTTGAGTTTATGCAAACCAGAGCTATAAAAAAATAAAACAAAGCTGAGAGGAGTGCCAACAAGCAAACTATAAACTTCTTTTAATAATCAATTTTTTATACATTTGGCACACTTAACGATTATTCTAACAGTGCAACATCTGCAGAATGCATCTGACACAAAGAAATTATTTAATGCGGTTTAATTTGTTGATAAATTCAGAATTTATTGCGTTGTAAATCACACAAAATGAAAGCTTGAATACAATATTGAACATAAGGATATCAAGTGCGGTTTAATGTTCCTATATTTTATCTTTTTCTCTTGAATAAAACAATAATTCAGGTAACTGTAATTTTAAATGAAATTGCAAAAATTTTGTCACCGGTTCAATCATGCTGAAACTTTTAGTGGGTGGATTTTTTCAGATAATTAACCAATCAATTTGTTCCGTTTCAGTTGTCAGGTTTATAACTTTTTCTTCTAACATTATTACAAGCAATCACTAATCAGTAATCATTATTTAATGCAGTTGTGCCAACATTTATGAAATTTATGTTGTTAATAGTTGTGAATATGAAATAACTTGTATCTATTTATTCCAATGAGTTGCAATTAACTAGTTCGCAAATTATCGGCGAACAAATTGCATGAGAATATCAATAAATTTATTTATTTTAATTTTCTCAATTTATTCCTAATTAAATTTGAAAAATTTACTAGTGTCACTTTTATCAGCCAGACCACTGATAGTGGTCTAATTTCTGGCAGCTCGTAACCTTGAAACGATTAGCTTTTTTGCATCGAGCTTTCGGCCACAGAAAATGCAAAATCTGGAAACGCACAAAAACTAGTCTTAGGCTAATTATTGGAGTACTTGTCCTCGTTTTTTGGTGACTCATTACATGCTGTCGCAAGTTTCCTGTCAAAAAGCAAGACAATACAAAAGATAGGTAATGTTTCAGCATGCATAATTAGTAGTATTAGATGTTCTACGCTGTCTATGCAGACTTCAAGTGGGGAGAGCTTTCATTGAACGCTCTTTCAGTCATCCATGGTTCACCCACCAGTCTTTGACCGACTGTTGTAGTGAGTGTTATAGAGATTTGCTGTCTTTTTGAGCGCTCTGACATGTGGATTTATCTATAAAACTTTGTGCAGCGATTTTTTCCGGTAAGTCCGATAATTTTCAAACAAGTATTTTAGTTTCCAAAAAAAAGTTTGACTAACCCTGAAAAAAGTCTTAGTTTTTCGGGCCAAAAATCCTTTCACTGAATCCGGTTAACACATCGCATTGTTTCAAAAATTGCGTATAATGTCATTACGTAAGGTGATGTTACATCTCGATCCTCAACGGATCTTCATGTCGGACGGAAACGGAAATCCATTATTATAAATCCGTTAAAGGAGCATCTTCTCATTTTTCAGGCGATGTGTTCTAACGCACCGTTGATATCTCTGAGTTTATCGTTCGTTTTTTAATTATTTACCAAGCGTAACAAGTGTACCCCAATCCACCTGCTTCTAGGTTCATGGTGCAACTGTCATTTCCGGTCTAACAGAAATTAAATGGCCTCTTGACAATATAGAGAAACGTGATTATTTCAGCGTGTGTTACTTCCCATGGAGGAAGTCTGTTATTCATCACCGTTTCCGCTAATTGACCGAAAAATCGCTTATGATTTCCTCCCGCCGATTCCGAATAATGGCAACTGCTTGTTCAAGTGGAAAACCACACAAAGGAGGAGATTTTTCAAAATTTGGACGTGGTTGATTTCTTCGAACAAATTGACTGACAAATAAAATAGTAACAGTTGATCGAACATTTTAGTAAATCGTCACCGCAACGGAACGTTTCCATTTCCATTGAAAGTGAATTTTCTAAAGAATTTTATCTCCATGCAGCAGATGTTGATGCATCGCTAAATAAACATATTATTTCGCATACAGTTAGTTTTATCATCGGTTTTTCAATAATGAAGAGCTAATCTTCCAAGCATTGCAAGTGTTGATATAAAACTCCTCCGACGTTTACGACACAATAAAATAAACTAACGGATTATTATATTTGCCCAAAAAGTACCAATAAAACATTGAAACTTTAATCGTAAAACACGCTCGTAAAATACGACTCTGAAGATGTCTTCTTCGTGGTCCTGCAAGGCATCGAAATCACGCAGAATGGAGAAAAAAAATTCAAGGACGTTGGACTATTTGCACGCAACTGCATTGTCCGACTCAAACCAGACGCATTTTTTCGCAAAACAGACACAAATACGGAGAAAAAATCACTTTTTCGACAATGACCTCGCATTCAAATCACTCGCAGAAAGGACGAAACCTTCAAAGATGATTGAAATTTAATCGTAATTAAAATCTCACTTTTCACTCAACAAAAATACAGGACACCAATTACGAAAACGAAAACTGAAAACCTTCACTTAACAAGCAAATTAAATAATTAAGTCTTTTCTGTCATTTCGTAATTATTGGGAGTTGAGCAATATAATTGGTAAAATTGCTAAAAAAACGATTTTTATTTTCTTACTCTCCTTGGACAACTTGAACTCTCCGACATTTATTTTTTCGATTTTTACGACTTCATTTGTTACTTCTATTAAAGACCGGAATGATGTATCCATAGTAGCACAAATAAATAATAGTTATATAACCACATAATATAACCGGTGGCTCAAAAATGTACGTCTGTATATAACCAGAGTTAGGGTCGGACAGAAAGGTATAACCAAAATATATGCATGGTTATATTTCGGTTATATAACCGCCCTAATATCTCGCTTATGTTGCTTTATATACGCGAGGTTATGTTTTGGTTATACAGGGTGTGTCAGAATTTAGTAAAGGTATACAAAATTTTGCCAATAAAAGCCAAAAATATAACATCAAACAGAGCTACAGTTTAGGATACAGGTTTCTTGTTTCCTCTTCTAATAGCCTGTAACAGAAAAACTTGGAAAATTATTTTTTCAAGAGAAATAAATAGACTCAACGTGCAAAATTTTAACTCTCATAACTTCGAAATTTTTATAGATAGAATTTTTTAACATTTTTTCCGTTTTCTGGTATCTTACCTTACATGGATGGCATTTTTCTCTGAGGTGCCAGCTCTGGCGCACTCTGTATAATCTACCTTGTACCGCTTACATTACAGTTATATCGAGCGATCAAGATAATTTGTAATAGAGTCATCTTTGAATCCGAAAACGTATGTCTGTGAAATGGCAAAATGGGCTGGAATTAGTCGCTGGCGTATAAATTTATTTAAATTTAGTTATTAAAATCGTCATCTTTTGATCATACCATTTTACTTTTCTGCTTGTCATTTTATTTGACGTATCACAGACATACGTTTTCGGATTCAAAAATGACTCGATTACAAATTATCTTGATCGCTCGATATTTCGTTATCTAACTTTTATATACTCGTGGTTATATTGCACTTATATAACCATTCTTATATTTATATAAATATAACTTTCGGCATAAGATTTATTACTTAATACATTTTGTAGCTCATAAAATGTATTACAAATTAATATTACATTTACGTTACATTTTTTGTTGCCTTTTTTCAGTTTTTATGGAATGATGCATGGCGTTTTATATATTCGTTATAAAACCGTTGCTACATATGCCAAACATAACCATGGTTACAAACAATATATAAGTTTAATGAAATATACGTTATATTGTGTAACAAACATAACGGTTATGTATACGTCATATAACCCTTGCTAATTACCTCAGACATAATCATGGTTAAATAACCGATATATAAGCTAAATCTAACATACGCCATATTGCACAAGAAAGATAACGATTAGATAGATACTCGATTAGATATGATATCTGTTATACTATGTGTAACCTTTGCTAAGTATGTACCTACATACGCCAAATCTAACCATGGTTATATAAACGTTATATAAGCTGAATCAAACATAACCATGGTTAGGTTCGTGTATTGCTGTTATATAACCTCAATATAATTCCCCAATGTGCTACCAGGGATTAGTCCGAGTTATCGTGGGTCATTAAGATGTGCGCAATTCCCAATATGACAAAATTAATAACAACCTTCAGTTAACTGTTAATTTCGATCATTCCTATCTGACAGTCGGGGGCCCCCATAATTTACCTGGCACGAACGTTACCGCGAAGAATTTCAGCGAAAAGTGCGCACACAATAAAATTTCAGCTCAACCAATATGACCTGGAATTCTCGTGTGGCGAAACAAATATTGAGGAACGTGACGGTATTTGACCAGCTCATAAATCTTAAATTATTACGAATTAATTAATTTCGCGTAGGCACACCAAATTATTTATTAGTGTAGTCAGCACGAGCTAAAAATTCCGAGACAATCGTAATTGAAATCGTTTCTGTTTCTGTAATTATGTCTTTAAAACAAATTCGGATTTGCATTTTCCTACTGTAATTATGCTAATCGCATCATTACTGAGAAGGTGAATTACTCAATTACTCAAATCAATTAAATAGGTCGGGAACCGTTTTTGCGCCAATTCGCGCAATTGTAAGTATTAATTAATCGCTGATAATTAATTAACACTGTTCTGCTCCCAGCACCGGATACATTTCAATTAGTAATGCGACATTTTTGAAATTTTGCAAAATTAATATTCCGGAAAATGAATGACTAATGACAGCAATAAAGTAATTAATAACCAATCTAGTGTTGTTTATATTGCCAGGTGTGATTTTTAAATGACGATTTTTTGAAAAAATTGCCTTTCAGGTCATTGGCGTGGTGTCACCTTAATTAAACCTACGTGAGCCAAGTCCCGGAGCAATTACCATTAATTTTTATGAAAATGTTTATTTTTAATGTTACTGTGTCATGTAATGCTTATAAGTGTCGATTAAGTAGGTTTGTAGAAACCAAGTTAAATCAAATTCAAATCAAACGGCTAAATAATATGCAAAAGAACTCGTTTTACTCATGCGTGATAGCAGCGTATTAATTAAATCGGTAATTAACAGGGCTGTAGCAAGAAATTGCCTAAGTTCTGAACAGAAACTGTGAGAACGTTGTTTTTCCGATTTTTTTCTAATATTTTTTTTTAATGAGTTGTATAAAAAACGTCGCGAAAACCAGCTGTCTTAATTGGGGCGAAAAAAAATGAATTTACTTTCGCACCTCGGATGTCATCTGCTCGGCCATAAGCCATTTTATGGCAAAATCCAGTGTTACATAACATCTGTTGACTAGATGAGAAACAATTTTGGAAAAATTCAAATGCGAGTTATTAAAATTATCATAAGTGTCTAATTTTAATAAACTTGGTTTATTAGTGAGTCTGTAACGTCAGTGAAGGTGCAAAACTGCATATAAATTCGAATTTCCTCAACTTTTATGATTATTCATTGCATGTAGCAATTGAACAATTCAAGACGCACTCGCTTGCGTAACTGTTTTCTGCCCACACAATTAAATATACGTACAATAAATGGAATTCAATGTGAGCTATATGAATAAATGTGGAATGTTAAGCGATCCAAACGGGAGAAGACAATCATTTATCTTGAAAATCGATGGGAATTTCTAAATGTGATACAATGTATTACAAAACCGGTGGCCTACACTTCTTTAATTAACTGGATTATGGTGGTATGAGCTTAAATGCTTTTTCTCTATTGTTTTATATTAGAACAAAAGATCGGTGTGTGTGGCATCGCGATTATTTATTACACAATTGCTGTTCCAAATAAAATCAAACAAAATGAAAATGAAAAAGCAATGAAATAACGGAAAATATGGCCCATTATGGGCCAGATTTCCCCACCGATAAATTTTTAAGAAAATATTTTAATTGGTATGCAAATGTATGAAAAAAAAACAAAATTGAAATAATTTCCTTGGAAAAGCCTTATGAGAATAAAAATTAATAGCCGGAAACAATGTTGCACAAATTTCTACATATTGTGTGAGAAAAAAAGTAACGGTATGTCATGTTGTTGCGTATTTTATTATGTTTATACATAAAAGATTTTCACTTACTGTACGTTATTACATTTTATGCATATAAATATTATTATTAATGATAATAAAACACTAATGTATGCATAAGTACGTTTTTCAACTTGCATTTCAGTCGTGAGATAAGAAATGGCAAAAGAAAATGTCTGCATCTATAATTAGCTCAAAACTAAACAAATTGCTCACGAATTTGGCAATTTACCACTGAACTTTTTCAAAAATTAATTAATCAAAATGTCCATATATGCCCTCTAAACACCTATTTCTAGTAGGTAACAGTGAAATGCTAAAAAATCGTATTATTTTTCCAAATATTTTTTTTCTAATTTTCAAGTTCTTTACTACTGCTTGTTTTCACTTTTTCACGATATTTTCACATTGAAATAATATTGATTTTTTCATAAATTAAATATAAAAAAGTGATAGTTTGTCGAAATTTTAAGTCACTTTTTTGAGTTTTGAGTTCTTACTATGGTCGTATGGWCCTACGTTTTTTGCAAAATTTTGTAAATTTTTGCTTTGTTTAGAATTTCTTTAATAAATTTAGTATTAAAAATAAAAAAATAAGCGTTTGCACCTCGATAAACAAGACGTTTATCTGTGGTTTGATAAATTGTGATGCTCTTATTTAAACCAAAGAAATCAAATTGAACAATTTTCAAAATAAGTAATTTTGCTTTTTTTTGTACTCCAAATTTACAGCTTTCAGTTTTTATGCTAAACTTTAACCAAAATGCAGGAAGAAATATAAGTAATGTAATGCAATGCAAAAATATCGACATTTTGAATAAAAAAAAATTTTTTGAAAATAGTATATTATATCACAAGTTAGAAAAGAGATTTGTTTATAGCCGAGCTGTTTATAAATAATAAACACCAGGCTATAAACATTATCTTACCGTGTTTTATATAACATTTTTTTCACGACTAGAACAATTATTTATTACCCAGAAGCACAACGGTGAAAAATATATCAGGTGTTCGAGGCAGGCTTGGATATAGGAAATTAATATGGAAAATTAGTTTTTATTTTTTTCCGGCTGCAGAAGTAACCAAAATCAAAATCTGATTGATGGAGCTTGGAGTGCTTGAAGAGGGCTATCTTATCGATATTTTTGTCCATTTGGGCGAAAACAACCCTCAAAAAAACAAAATTTGAATTTGCCGGGTTAGCGTCACTATGAAACTAACTATAAAGTCATTCTTGTCAAAGGAGAATTTGTCAGAATTTGACTTGATAGTACGTTTCTTAGTAACGCTAACCCGGCAAATTCAAATTTCGATTTTTCGTGGGCCGTTTTTGCCCAAATGGAGTTAATTGAAAAATCTACAAAAATATCGATAAAATAGCCCTTTTCAAACACTACAAGCTTTATTAATCAGATTTGAATTTCTATTACTCCTGCAGCCGGGAAAAAATAAAATCTAATTTCCCATGTTAGTTAATTTCCTATTTCCAAACCTGCCGGTATAACCCTACTCAATGGACATCTTGCCTCAGACGTAACATGTTGTGATTCACAACTTATATTTTTGTTAATTCACTATTACCTACGGTAATTAATTACTTACCTGAGTTATTATTTTACTCTTATTATAAATGAGGTTATGTCATTTTTGTACTTCTGCAACTAAATATTAAAGGAATTTTCTAACTTCATAATATGAAACATTTGCAAAAAAAGGAAAAAAAGTGTTAAAACTTGGCTCACTACCGATAGTATTTTAACAAGAAATAAACCCATTTGTTGTTTTGACTGTTTTGACATAGACAGAAGAATTAGAGTGGAGGTTATTCTGATATTTTTAATGAGAAAATTTAAGTCTTTTTAATTTGATGTATTTACCCGCCTCTAATACATATTACCCATGGTTGATAATTGAAAATGATTATTGACTACTAGGAGAGAAAAACAACTTCACATCTTGACGTCTATTATTTATTATTACCTATTTAATTCTTTTTTATTATTATTTTTTATTTTTCTTTATGTTTGCTTTTATTAAATGAAGAGACAATAATCTTGTTTGTGATTAGAAAAAATTGCTGACATTTTCSAATAGATCTCACTTAGCCCCCATGTGCCACCCCTTGTTACGCCGCTGGTGACCCGAGTGTCAGTGAAAGGATACTTTATGGAAGTATCAATATAATATGATCATTGCGTACGCTGAAACGGTTTTCAGGTGCGGTTTTTAATAATCGTCATAAATCTCCTTCGTCACGATCACTTTACAAATGAGTGGAAAAACATTCAATTAGATAGTTGGGGGCGACTTTGGGCCTTGTAAAGACGCACATTAGCCGACCCATTAAATTGCTGTAAAGTGCTACCGTTGAAATAAATTATCGATTAGAGACTTGATAAATCAATTACAATGTTGTACATGTGTGCCATTAACCGGAGTTACGCATTCGATTTTTGCAATTAATTGCCCAACAAAAACATAATTTTGAGCCTTACTCAACGATGGAATTTTTCTCGTATCTTTATTGCCCCAGCGGGGTTGGAATGTGGCCCATCAAATACACCTTTGTTTCCGGTGGGGACAACAAAGTGAAACTTTCATTTTTCGATCATCAAGTCGAGTCGTTTAGCCTTTTATTAAATTTTATTTTGGTTTTGTCTAACGAGACAATACGTCACGATCGTAAAAGTGAGTGTTGTTAGACGATCCCAATATCAAAAGAATTTATGAGTCACGTCGTAGGCACTTAACTTACATTACCATATAATGCGTAATGTTTATTTTCTTTCCTTTTTCGGCGACATTTCACTCTTTGTTGCCAATTTAGGCACTTTTACTTCCTGCCATTATTCAAATCTAAATTGGAGAGAAACTCGAAACGAATTTTTTACCCTTGGCATCTCTATGAAATCCACCTGTTTAGGGCAAAAGTCGGCCAAGCGCGGCCCTCCGTTCCCCAACTGTCGCTCGCAGTAAAAAGATCGTTACGTTTTGTACACTTGCATAAAAGCCACAGGTTGGTTTTTTCCCTGATTGCACTGTAATTACGGTTAAAAAATAATGCAAGTCGCCCTTGCAACCACTACTTACATTTATACATTTCTGGGAATTAGGCAACCAATGATTACGTTTGAAGACAGGATGACACAAAGGCAATGTCACATTMGGGTTTTTGCTACGAGCGATTCTTTTTAAGAATAGCAATTACGTTGTTTAACGCTTTTTCACGATCGTTTTATTGAGAAGAAGATCATAATTAATTTCCACAAACAGTGGTGACCTAAAGGTCCACTYGTTTAGTAATTTTAAAACGAAAGATGCCAGGTGACGAATAGCACGCATTCCGGTGATGAATTTTCCGCGAAGTGGTTGCGACAGATGGCACAATGAGTTTATGTGCGACAGGTTGGGACAAGATTTGAAAAAATAAAAACGAAAAAATATAGTTTTATTTGAAGTCTGAAACACATTTCCTCGAAATTTTTAATTTTTGAAAAGATTAATGATTAATATATCAGGTGTATCAAGTTTTATGCACACTCGGAAAAGTACAGGGTGCCCCACGTTTTAGGGCTGGGGCAAAAATAAATATTTTCAATTGATTAAAAAAGAATTTTGATAGTGCAAGCGTTAATTTGATGTTTTGATATTTTAACAAATTTTTACCGTATAGCGGTGAAACCTTAAAAATTAAATTTGGAGAAAATTTCAATTAACTGGAGTTTTTTTACGTGATAAATTTTTTTGATTTTTTTGTGGTATTTGTAAAAATAAAATAATGATAAAGTTGATAAGTTTTGATTAATTAACATTTTAATATTAAAAATCTGACACTTGGAATAATTTATGGGGGATTTGCGGTAATTGGTGATCAGGCCAGAATTTCTTGACAAAAGAAAAAGGTCTGCAATGACATTTACGACGTACCCGATCTCTATTGTGAAGCCTGCGCTCTGTTGTCAATGCATTAGCTGCACATCATCCCAAACTTAGCCATAAATTACCAGAATTCCCAATTTTCAATATAAAAATTTTAATTACTCGAAATCTATTATTCAATTTTCACAGTTACCATTAGAAAAAATCAAAGAATTTTATCATGTAGAAAAGATTCCAATTAATTAAAAAAAAATCCAAATTTGGTTTTTAGGGTCTCACTGACATACGCAAAAAATTTTGAAAAATATTAAAGCATCAAATTGAAGTTTATATGTAATATCCTCTATCGTTTGCAGTAGCAAAATTTTTTTAATCAATTAGAAATATTTATTTTCGCGCCGGCCCTAAAACTTGGGACACCCTGTATTTCTCCAGAAATTGCTAAAGCACCGAAAAAGACGAAAAAAAACAACAGTGGTAAATGTTATGGTAAAAGTAAAAACGCTCTGGCGCAAAAATAGAATTTTCACTTATATATTTAGTAATAAAAGTGGTCACTTTTGTGACGTTTGCGGACAAAATATATTGTGTAGTGTAATTAAAAAAGTCACAGGTGGTTTAATAAAACCTTCAGAAGATATAAATAAAGTATGTTTGGCCGCTGAAAGTTATTTCAAGTTGTTTCAGTGTTTTCACGACAATAATCTTGTTCAGATTTTTTTTATAATTTTAAAATAAAAAACAGAATTTTAACACACTATTTCATAAACTTTACGACTACATTTCTAAGTCAAGATTTAAAAATCATCATTTGTTGCAAATTGTTAATTTATTTTTAAAATTTTGTATTGTGCTACAATTAAGTGAATCACATTTTTTTACCAAAACTGTATTTTTGTTTATTATCAACTTGAAGATATATCTTTTTGTATATTTTACTAATTTTATTATTAATAATAAAATAATTAAACCAATAATAATCATATATCACTAACCAATTTTTTTTTTATTTTAATTCGAAATTTCTAGTACATAGCTCAAAAATGCTTTGAAATAGAACTTTTTAAAAATTTCAAAATGAAATAATTTAATTGCGATTTTGATGCACACATCTTTGTGAAATACAAAGTTAATGAAATGCGACTCTGAGAACGAAAGGAAAAAAATTCTGAGCGGTTTATTTTAACTTAGAATCATACGGATAATGTACCTAATAATAAATGAGGTTATAGGATCAAACATAAATATTCTAAACTAATTTTGTTTAAGCATCAGTAAAATTTATTGTAACACAAGGTACTAAAAATCCAGTTTTTGATATTTAATTTAGAAATAAAAATAATATGTTAGTGTTTTCATGCCTATTATGTTGCTCCTAGATAAATCAAATTGAAATTATTGAGCAAAAGTTGTCTAAAAACGTTCAGAATAAAAGAGAAATTTAAAATAATTGCTTTGAACAGCTTAGACTTCTTGTCATAAGTCACGTGGCTATAATACAGGGTGTTTCACACAACTTTACGAGGCTTGCGCCTAATATACACATCCAATTATACAAAAGTCACAGAACACTGGACACAAAAAATACACTTCTAACTATTTAATTTTTGGAGACCCATGACAGTAGTTGTCAAACTAATCACTGTTTCATTAATAGTCAYAAACTGCAGTTTTTCAGAAACAATTATCATTTGTTTTATCAAGAGACGGCATGAATATGATTCTAGTTTATCTATCTTAATCACTAACTAACTAAAAACGTTGTAATTTTTTAAAGAGTGAACAAACTACAGAAGATTATTCAATTATTCAAAATTTGTAATCGAGTTTGTATCGGAATATGTATTATTGATTGTATCTTACAGGCACAGGCTTCGTAAAATTACGTGAAACACCCTGTATCTCTTTCTTGGTTGAACAACGACAATTTCTAGGTTTACTTTCTTTCTCTAATGACTGAAGTCGATTGCCGAAAGAGTACGAATGGCCCATTTTACACTGAAGGATCAATAATTTTTTCAAAATATTCGACTCAACAATGCTGGAAAATAAAAACGAGATTCCTTATGTGTCTATCTATGTCAAGTTCAAATTCTCCTCGAAGGCTCGTATTTTTTAACTGTATTGAATGACTCCACTGAACGGTATTTTGCAAAAATCAAACACGACCTCGTGGATCGTTTATAAATCATAAATTTTATTCATTTGTAACAAAACAAGAATGTAAAATAGCTATAATTGATATCGATATGTAAATGTAGAAAAAGCGGAATAATACACGTCTTGTGAAAATAAGATAACAAATTATGAATATAAATCGTTTAATTACATGCGACGTCGACTCAAAAAGCATTAGATAAGAACGTAATGAAAGATCACAATGATGAGGGAAACTGGAAAAACATAATGACAGTCATAATCAAAGCCAAGAAACTCTGAAGCATTTTGTTTTTTTATTTTCTTTATTCGATTTATTTTCCAATGTGAATAATGCAATAATTCGTTCATTGTTTGATTTAAATGTAAATTTATTCCCGAACTCAACAGATATTGTCCTGAAATTTTCGAGGTATTTGTGAGAACCTCATTATCTCGTAATAAGTTCGACGTTTCACCTGAAACTCACTTTCCTGAAAACAATGAAGATTTTGATTTTTAACAAAGTTGAACGGAAATCCGACTTCTGAATCACGCATACAAGCACGTCTCTTGATGAGAACAACACTATAAATTTGTCCGTCTTTTTTCCTCTTCGGGTGATAAACCGATGACATGTTGTCTGCGACACTTGGAATTTTAGTTAGTCCATAAAAATGTTTTATGGTCAAGAAGCATTTCTTACATATTTCAACACGTCCCAAAAAATTTACCCATCTTGTTTCTTGTTTCAGGTCGAAAGACGCAACAAGCGTGGTAAGTAGTGTTTTTTTCACAGATGATTTACATAATAACGGCATCTCGCGTAGAAGCAAACGCGGTAATTAATTTAATTCCAGGGTTAGCGATTACAAAATAGAAAACATTACTGAAAATTCGTGATCAGTGAATGGCACCTTTGCTGACATTTCTTGCTACAGCCCTCCTCTCGATTCGAAAGTATTGTTGTTCGCTTTTTAATATTGGCATCTTTTTCTCAAGTATCGACAAGTGAAACAACAAATCGAACATTTTTGCACACAACATGGCGATAAAGAGGAGGCGTGCAAGACAAACTACAAAACTATAAGACTTTATAACGATTTTATGTCACTTTTTTTGAGTTTGAGTTCTTACTATGGTCCCAAGTTTTTTGTAAAATTTTCTAAATTTTTGTTTGGATTAGCATTTCTTTAATTTTAATATCAAAAATAAAAAAATAAGCTTTTGCACCTCGATAAACAAAAGCTTTATCTATAATTTGATAAATTGTGTTGGCCTTTTGTTAAACCAAAAAAAAATTGATTAACTTTCAAAATAATTTTCATAATAAATGATTGTAATGCAATGCAAAAATAAATCTGAATGAATGAATTAAAAAATTCTTCAAAAAGAGTTTTTTGTAATGTGGACGTCTATTATTATAAACAAGATGTTTCTTATTGAGTTACTTATTTTTAATTTTTTGTACATTTGCTTAAAAATAACAGATTTATTATTTATCATTTTCTTATAAGTACATTATGGTAGAATCGTAGTAAAATTTATGTATTTGTTATAAAATAATATCAAAATAGATATAATATGTAATTTAAACTCAAACAATTTGTTGCAGTACATTTTTGATCAAGTAGTGTAAAATATAGGCTGAGATTTTTCATTAAATTGCTTTTTTAAAGTTTTATGGCGCAAATAAATTCATAAAGTTAAGAAATTAGTTTTTATATTTTGCGTCTGAAAGAAAGCCTATTCCAAAACCGATGCTTTAATGAGTCATTTCAACACCAATTCGGGTTCAGAATAGACTAATACAATTTACTTTCTAGAAGTTGGTGATGGTGATTTTCAGCGGTGTTTTGAACGATTTCTCTTTTTTCAGGTGGTGTGCATGAAATTTTTGCAGTATTCATTGTTAATTCAACAAAATTTCGAAAAATCCTCGAGACTTGACACTTTGAAAATGGAATTTTTTAAACTTTGTGACATCTATCACCAACCACCACCTTCTTAGGGCAAAAGTTCCTACAGTTTGAAGAATTGACCTTTATGTTAAAAAAGTACGTAAAACGCGCAAAACATAAAAAATAGCATAAAAAACTTGTTTCATAAGTAATTTGTTGGAACTCGTTCTTTAAAAAACTCGCACTTCGCTGCTCGTTTCATAAACCTAAACTAGTTGCCTTACGAAACGCGTTCTTTAATACTATTTCAAATTTTTACATCAAAAATTACTATTGTTAGTCAAAATATTCTAATATTTTGAGCAAATTGAGTAGTTTTAAGAGTTTTTTTTAACAAATTAGGCAATTGTCTCATAAATGTTTAGTGTTTTCATGAACTTAAGAAATTTTGTTGTTTAGTTTCTCATATTTTTAAATTTCTATCCCTTTTTTATTAAATATTTTATAAATTCATGTTTATTTTTTTAAAAACGTTATAAACAAAATCTAAATAAAAAATTAAGTTTTTAACGAGTTGATATTCAAATGTTTTTCTAATTTTGATTAATTTGAGACAAAAATCATTACCGAAGGTGAAATATTTTTCTAGTTACGAAAAGTGTGACTAGTGATATTGCTGAAAAGACAAATCATAATGAAAACTACAAAACTATCAACTTTTATAACGATTTTATTTCACTTTTTTATTATGCCACTACCTTTTGTAAAATATCGTAATTTTTTGTTTTGATTAGCATTTTTATAGCAATTTTTAGCTCACAAAAAAATAAGCTTTTGCGCTTCCAAGCAAGACTTTTTGATAAATTATGATGCCCTTTTAGTAACCAAAAGAAATCAAATTGAACAATTTTTAAACTAAGTGCTTTTACTTTTTTTAATTCCAAAAGTGGAACAGAATCGACATTTCCAATCAAAATATATTCCTTATAAAGTGTTTTTTGTCATCTTAACGTCAATTTATTTTCAACAAGATGTTTTTTATGTATTTGGTTTTAATTTTGGTTTATTGACGCTAAATGGCCACGTGGCCGGTCCAGAAAGCAAAAATAACGGTTTTTCAGCTCCTAACGGTGTGAAAATTAATCTACGATGAAGTTTATAGACACTTGTAAAACACAAAGAACAGGAATTGGAAAATATGACTTTGTGTTATAAAAGGACAAGAAAAAACGACAAATGTTGATAATAAATGGTCTGGTCCATTTTTAGCATTTTTAATTGTATAATTTGCATAACAAAATGACCAGTTATTAGAGTAAATCATGACAGTTGCGTTATTTAAATTTCACTTCTTTTCTCGATTCGAAACTCTATTGTTTCGGTCTCGCTAGAACACACGAGATAAAGTAGAAGATTAAAAGAGCAACAATAAACTAAAAAATAAGAAAATTAAGCACAAACTGCTTCTCACACTTTTAAAATAGACTGAAACGATTGATAAGTCGTTACGCACGACACTTGTCTTGTAAATTTCCGGTGAACAATAACCGATTTTTTAAAGGAGGTCACTTGGTTAATAGAAATGGAAAGTGATCAATTTCCGAGTTGATAGACCAAGTTCGTTGGTCTTGATTACTTTGTGTACTTTATCAAATGGCATATAATTTGCGAAAATGACCGGTAAGTATCTAATCTTGAAGCCGGAGTAATGATAAGTTTCCGGGTAATTACCCGAGCTTAATTGAAATCGAATTTCCGGTCTATTGGGTCGAGATTAGGGACCAGTTAACGCCATTGTTGCCGTAAAGAAATCGAGATTTATAACTCTTGGGGTTTTTCTTGGTTCACGGGCACGTGCCTCTCGCGCTTGGCCGCCTACGATGTAGCTACGATTGCTGGAAGGCATCACGGAACACAGAAATCTACGATCTTTATCAGATGTGTTTCTTTTTGATTTCACGCAGTAACGTCATCGGTGCACATATCGCGTGCAAACTCTCGCAAAAATATCAACAATGTATTTACATTCAGCTGTCATGTTGCAATTATCGTAATAACTGCGATTATATTATTGCAAAATTTTATATCAGGTGCATTGAGCGTTTATAACTCATAGGCTAATCGCTGCGTGGGTGTAATTTGCACTTGCATGAGAATTTTTTCCATCAAAGGATCACGAATTTGGTCGTGAGCGAGGATTTCACTTTTTATCGCGTTTCATTGACATTTACGGCAATTTTTACACCTATAATAATATTAATTAAGTTTCACGAGGTATAGAGATGTTAAACTTATCACAACGATCTAGAATGTGAGAAATTTTAAATTCCTCTTGCGACACTGCCATTTTCATATGCTAATATTTTTCGAAATTATTACCTGCGTTTGAAAAATATCTAAAAAGAAAGTTTCACTCACACAATTTTGCTTGTAGCGACAAGAAAATGACTTGGAAACTGCAACAATTGCAGATACTGAGCATTTTTGAGCAATAACTAAATCTATTATTACAGTTAGAAGACTGAGTCTTGTCAAATTGATTTGTCTCACAGTGCAATAAAAATCTATCGTTGATAACGTTTTAAATTTTTAATGAATTCTGTTATGTTAGTTTCTTCATTTTTCACTTTGATAACCATTCTAATTTCTTATACAGTTAGTGAAAATATCCTCAACTGTAAATAATTGCGACAATAAGCAAAATATCACCAGCATAAAATGTTTGCAACGCCAGGAATTTACTGAGTTGGATTATGAAGTTTTGTACGGTCAGGTGCAAGCAAAATACACCGCAAAAATCATCTTTCTTACATTCTCAGAATGAGTATTAAAAAATCTCAAGAAATTCCAAAGTAGCAATTTTAGATTAGGTACTTTTAAAATAAAATCTGTCAATGCATTAAAGGCAACTAGCCCCGATTTTTCATAAAAACTTTGAAAATTTTGCTTTTTTCAAAAATTGTAAAAAATGTCTTTGAATTGTCAGAAAAAAATAATGGTTGTAAGAAGTTGTTTATTTAAAACAATGGCAACAATTAAAAGCTTTGTTTTTTTTTCTAAATAACCTTAAAAATCGGTGTTTAGTTTATTATTATAAGAAAACGTTGAAATATTGTATATATTTTTCATATACATAATTTATGGTGTAATAAAAGTGAAATATCAATAAACAAAAGGTCGTTAAAAACCCTATTATTTACTAATTTCTTTTTTACCTTTTTTTTGCTCTAATTTTTTTGTATGAACATCCGACGATTATTGCAATTTACAATAATAATTAAAGCCGTAGCAATAATTAGAACAGTTGCTTTATTTTACCTAACCTTGCAAACCAGTGTTTTAATCGTCACTTTTAACACTCAAATAAATTAGATCTTTTAATAACACAATATAAACTGGCAATAATATAAATTCTAATAACTTTAATAATTTTTTTGTAAATACTTTTTTTTGTAAAAATTAGATCCTTTTTTTGATCTAAAATTGTTACCTACTCCTATTTTTATAAAAATACTACGATTCTTTATAATTTACAATTATAGCAGTGCCACTAATTGAAAACTTTGTTTTTTTAATAATTACCTTGCAAACTGATATTTAAATAATCATTTTAACACTCAAAAGCTTTTTAGGTACTCAGTTTTTTATTTTGATTGAAAAAACGTAGAAATAGGTACTTATTATAAATATTTTATCCGCAAATGTCACAAAAGTGATCCCTGTTATGACTAAATCTCATAAGTAAAAGCTTTACCTTTCAGCCATGCAGTAAAAATTCTATTTTTGCACCTAAGCATTTTTACTTTTACCATGAGATTTACTTCTTGTCTTTTTTACAGCTTCAGCAATTTCTGAAGAAGTAGGTACATTTTAGATCATCAGCATATGACATTTTGCACTAACTGCACTAGTTTCGAAAATCTCAACACAAATTGCGATACTGACGCGTGATGTTCATTATTTACAAACTCCCTGATTATTTTGTTTAATTACTTGCTAAATATAATAGTCTTGATCTTTATTCTAGATCTGAATACGTTTGAGGATAAAATAGTGTATGTTATTCGGAGTAAAAGTGAGTTATGTTGCTCAGCTGAATTAATTAAAATAAACGTTCAACTTAGACACATAAACCACCACTTTTACTTCAAATAACATAATATACTATTAATTTGTGATTTAGAAAATCCTTTTATTTATCTTTTCTTTAACAAAACTTTAAAAAAAATTATAAAACCTTGGAAATTTTTCTATTTTTTGGTGGAAAATTATTTTTTGCATAAAAATCCTACATTTATTACAATTCACAATTATTACAATAATTGGAAAATTTGCTTTTTTCGAACTAAATTTTAAGTTAAATAAGAATTTAAATACAAATATTTAGATACTTTGTCTTTTTAGCTGTTGCTTGCCACAATGCATTGATAATTTATTTTGGGGCTTAAAAATGCCTAATGTTGAATCTCTGCTTATTATTCTTCACATTCTTGCTTCTCCTTGCATACCCATACTTTATTAAAGCAGTCTTCTGGAACGAAGGAGAGGCAGAAATAAAAGGTTAACGATTCTCGTAACAATACCAATCAGGCCGACATATGTAGCTACATATTATTATGTTATAATTTTTTCTTTTTAACGACTTGTTGTAAGTAAACAATGTGTAATTTTGCTATAATACCGGTTAAGCTTCTTAAAAGCGTCCAATTAACGACTTGACCGGACGTTTGTAATTATATTTTTTCCCATGGGTGACAAAAAACGAATTTTTCCCGATTCTGTGTGAACTAAATGAATCATTTGGAACAAAATTAAGTCTGGACATAAACACATGGTATTACAGCAAAAGCTGTCCAATTATGACTTAGTAGAGTTTCAAATCTTGTTATGCTTGTAATTTGCTTTGCTTGTCACACACTCTGCCATCTTCGTTTTCTTTGTATCGATTTGCATATTTGCTCAGTAGAATATTTATTTGCGTTTGCTTAGTGCTACCGAAAAGTCTCCTCACTCAGGTGCTAACTAATAAATTATTAAACCAACAAACATCAAAGCTGTGGACACCGTTATAATCCGACAATTTCTACACTAGAATCGATAATGAGGTTATCGCAATATTTTATTGTCAGACTAATAAGATGCAAGATTTATAGACCTAGAATTTGACAACAAATAAGTGAAATCTTGTTAATTTCACAAAATCAAAAACCTGAAGCCTGGAGCTGACAAATCATCGTGAACTTCAACCTTCACCCACGAGTTATGACGCAACCTGATTTATTAAAAAATTAAATAAATTGCAAATTTTATGCTTGTCATTGAAACCTACTTTGTTTTGCAAAGAGCATTTTCCTTATTTTCTCGAGATTGATGGCCTTCCTAAATAGGAATTCGCCCATACGAAGTTCATAACGACAAATTATGAGACAATTTAATCAGAACGACTTGGATCTTTGTTCAAACGAGCAGTAAGTTATTGTCAGATTTAATTAGAGTCTTTCCGAGCAATTTTTCTTCCGTAACAAGAAGCTGATTATACTGGAAGTCAGTGTCATGTTCTCATTATGTACGCTAAAGTGGCTAATGATTAATTTTAGGTCAACGCACTCCGAGGGCTAGTTATTGTAGCAGACAATTTAAAAAAATATTTTTTCTACGACCCTAACAGAAAGTAAGTTTTTCCACCCCAATTTCAGAAAGGAAAGTGGGCAATTACTTCCCTGGAGGTAAAAGATGGAAAAGATACACTTTTCTCCCTTGTAATATTTTGGAGTCATTTTCTAAAATAAGAAATATTTTACGCAATTTGAGTGATTTTACATTATTTAATTTGAGTGACTCTAACAATGAAACAATCCTTGAGGCAAATTTAGTTGTGTAAAAATTTAAGAAAACATTACCACATGCTAAATTTTTCAAAGAAATTGATAACAATTATAAAAACAAAAAGCTTCCTACCGTTGGTTAACTTCAATCTGAAAATCTGATTAAAAAACTTTTGCCATCCAGAATCAAATAAACATTAAAAAAAAAAATAATAAAAAGTGGTATTTGCAAATTGTTTTAAACAATTTGAAATTATTCAACATATCATTGCTGACTACAAATTAGTGATTCAAGCAAATCTTCTTATTATAATATAAACAAAAACGGTTGTGTATTGAACAAAAAAAAATGTAAAAATCACTAATGGCCAGTTTCATAATCGAATTTAAAGGATCTTTATATTAAATGTCGTTTAGAATGTGCTGGTTACTACGGACTTGTTGAGAAAAATTTCACATTCTAAGCCAACATTAACTTCAAAGTCCCTTTAATTCGATTATGAAAGTGGACCTAAATTATTATCCAGAGTAGGACCAGTAAAAAGAAATTGAAAAAATTGAAAAAAAACACCGTTGTCAATTTTTTCACTTGTTTATACTAATTTTGCGTATGGCGAAAGAAAAATATGAAAGCAGTTTATAATTTTGTTGTAACACTATTCAAAAATTTCGAAAACTTTTGGCCCACTAGTTATTTGTTTTAATTGGTTTTTTATTATTATTTTTTATTCTTTTGCTACTCGATTTGTTATGGTCATCAAACCTATAGATAAATACCTATTTAATGTTAGATATCGGAGTTTTAAAATAAATAACGAAAATAAAAAAAAACAATAAAATATTTAAAAAGAACAGAAAATCAACTCAGAGTAATTACGTGTTAAAGAGAAAAATACCAAGTACACAGAAAGTATGGAACCATACGTTTATTAGGTACTTAAACTTTTATTGATAAATGACGTAGTATTATAAAAATGTTATATTTCTCAAGAATAGACTTTTTCTCATTTTCTGTTTTGTTTGAGTTCTGGAAAAATTTTTAATTTCTTCAAATGGCAACCCACTCTAAAAAAAATAAAGGCATAAGATATTTCTCAAGAATAACATTTTTCGATTTTATTTTGTTTCTATCAGTTTTTCAAAAGTTTTATTTTTTTTGCAACACCTTATACTATTTCTATAATGCATTTAAGCTTACATTTTATTATGTTGCCGTTCAAATACGCTTCATCTATAAAGTACGTCGTCAATAGCATCATATCTTATGATATTTCTGATTCAATATTAGTGTTGCAAAAACTCTTGAAGACAACACGAGTTTTATAATTTAAAAATCTCAGCCAATTAAATTCTCGCTCTCTCCGATCGCTCGAATTTAAACTGTTTAGAAAACTCAAAATATTTTTTTTTTACAAAGACAGTGATCTAAAAATTACAAAAACCGAATATAATGCAGATAACATTTTATTCAATTTTTATAAAAAAATTCATATAAGTTGCTATTTAAAAAAAATCGCAAAATTTCATTCTCAAAACACGATCACATTTTTATAACACTTTAATCTTTATTAATTATTATTTTCTGGTCCCATACTTGTTCACCTTATGTGTTTTTTGTCGCGCTATTATAAAATTTGTTAATTAGATTTAATTAATTTTTTTAATTCGTTTGCCACTAGATTTATTTTGATTATCAAACTTTATAATAAGAAATTGGCATTTTGAAATAAATAGAGAGAACTAAAATTGAAAATTGTCAAAATAAAAATAAATAAACAAAAAATCAACTCAAAGTAATCCGGTGCTAAAGAAAAAAAAATATATAAAGGCAATTTTGCTTAAAGTTAAGAAATCGACAAAAAAACTATAATTTTCCTATAGTAATCCTGAAAATGGTCCATATTACGCCCTCAACTATCGTAACACATTCTCAATATTTTTTTCCACACTGTTTGTGAAAGAATGACCCAAAATACGTTTAATCCAGATATTTTAACCTTTTTTAGAGTTCTTTATTAAGTGATCAAGAACAGAGAACATAAAACGTTTTAAAATTAGCGAAATTGATGCAAATAAATGACGATAATTTTGTCTGTCCAACTTTTTCGTTCTTTTGCCGGTTTTGCAGAATAGGACTTGTGGGCCATTCTCGACCAGATGTTCGGCTAATAACTTGGTTTGTCGGCGTTGTACCTTCTTTGAGATAAAATCGGTGAAATGTAGTAAATCAAAAGAGTCCAAATTATTTATGGCAATAGACCGCTTTGTTCGCAAAGAACCGTAAGAAATGTGCCAAATTAAATAGCAGAAAGCAATTATTTGAGCGAAACGTTTAAAGAAGATATAAATCACGCAAATTAGTTACTGGGAAAAGAGATAAATGTGATTATACGAACTCGATATTCGTAATGCAACTAACCATTTAAAGTGTTCTTTCTGACATTAATTAACAAAGACAATTTATGATTGATTTGATTAATAACTTAATTGTTGGATTAAAATTGTATCCTTACAAGTCGATACTCACTCTACATTGTCTCCGAGCTATGGAGTAAGCAAAATTAATTACTCCAAGCATAAAAAAGTACAATTTACGACATTGTTTATAGGTCGTAAAATCAAATGGCGCATTAGTCCTTTCTAATACCGTGTGTAATAAAAATCAATGTGACAAGTGYGCAAAAACCTTGCATTGCTTGAATTCAAAATAATTTGGGGTCTGTTTCCCAAAACCGCTCTCTATGATGTACATACGTTAGTGTATAATCAAAGCTCGGCCACAATTTATGGTTTCATGAAATCGTGAAACGGCGTTTTTGATGTGGCCAATGTTTTTTTTATAAATTACAGTTATTTGGTGGCCGCTCTAGTGCTTAAGGCCTCTCATTCATTTCTTATGTTAATTCACGAGAATCGCTTTGACGTGAGGAAACTCCATCTCGACCTATTCTTTTTCGTATTTTGTATATGTGTTGTGTTTATTTTAATGTGGGCTTTTTAATGTTATGCCGCGGGATGATGCACGCGATCACACACCTGGTCTTTAGCTACTGGGTATAGTGGCCTCGAAATTTTTCTCCACATGGTTTTGCTGATTTATTATTCATTGTTTCTGCCTTAACCAACCTTCGCCAAAGTTTTAATTGACATCTTTCTAGGTTTGTCTGGTGTTTCACACCAAGGATGAAACAATGCTGTATTCGAATGGAAAAATATTCGCCATCTTTGACACTCCTTCCATAACAAATTGATTCCATAATGTAATGGAAATCGAGTAATTGAATTGATCTTTATGCCAATTGTGCGACATTAAAACTGCTTAGAAAGCTAATGACACATTAAGGAAATCGCTCAAGACCTCCCTAGTTGCATAGTTGTAGAAAAAATTACATGTGTCGTCCTAAATTTAACGGTAATTCTGTTGCATATGAACAAAGACTCGTTATTATTGCAGTGAGTAATGAATCAGCAGCTTTGTGTGTTGGCAAACGGTAATTTCATTCATTATTGAGCCCTATTGTACCTTTTAGATAGTGTCATCAAGATTATGCAACAAACTTGTGTTATTATCCAACTGTAAATAAACGGTTTTACTAATTGGATTGCTAATAAAAGTCTATACTTAAAATGCCAGAAACGACATCTATATCCTGTTGGAAGCCAATAACAATATTAAAGCTCTTAATTATTTTTTTAACAAAACTTATAGCGCACGGTATTAAGATTAACTCGCAGATAAGATGTTGTTGCGAGCCACCAATAACCATTACAAAAATTCACCTCAGTTTTAACTGTCTTCACTACTGCATTATTATGTAACACTTTCTAGCTAAATGCTTGTGAGAATGTTTCATTATCTGGAGATTAAACTTCAATAGAAATGAAAAGTTTGCATCGTGAAAAGAATAAATGCTTTCAAATTATTTATCAAACTTCTTTCAAAACTTGTTTCACATTTGAAACTTCCAGAAAACAATCAAAGGTTCTTATAAATCCAGAAAATTATAAAAAAGCGTAAAACTCGAAAGGAAATTCTAAAAATTCTAAAAATTCAAGCCATTGTTTGGTTAATCTCTTATAACGTGTCATAAAATTTTTAGTAGGTCTTAGGAAAATGATTTTTCTATAAAAATATCTACAAAATCCTGTTTTTTCAAAAATTAATTTTTTTTGGTTTTGAGTCACTCTAGGTATATCTTTTTATTTGTTTAAATATACAGGGTGTTTCGTTTTTATTGTTACAAATTACTTTAAATAGGAGAAATACATGATGGAATATTCAGTTTTAAGACAAAAGTAAGAAAGCTACACCCCTCAAAGAGGTGCATCTATTGATCAAAGAGAAAATGTTGACATTTTTAATCAAAGGCTTCCTAAATTGGGTGAGTTTAGGGTAAAATGTATACTCTAACTATTTTGGCTGTATAGTTTCTTCCCACTTTCAGCAACAAAATTCTAAATTTCATAGTTTTTCATGAAAAAGGTATTTTTTAGGGAGTGTAGCTCCCTTACATAGCATTTATCGAAACATGTTTGTACAAAACTTTTGTCTTAAAATTGAAGATTCTCTCATCTATTTTAATTTGTAACAATAAAAACGAAACATATTTTGTACAACAAATTTTTGCAGTTTTTTTGAATATTTAATATTGGGTACATATTTCAACTTCGTCATTTAATAAAGCTAACAAGCTGTTAAATTACCTTTAAATAAAGATTTTGATAAAGATGAAGTTAAGTTTGATTGTTTGAAATTTGAAGCTTATGAATTTTAATTTAAAAACATATTATAAAAAAATTAAAGCTTCCAAAAAACATCCAAAAATACTTAGAAACTTGAAAAAAATATAAAAAAATTTGAATGAACCTAAAACAGAACGATCATAGTAATTCTATAAACATCAACAAAACCCTGATAATATCAAAAAAATATTCATTAGTCATCCTACAGGTCAAACTTTTTTGTTTAAAGTACATACACGGTGTTCCGGCTAAACCCCACATTAGAAGTATTGTGAGTTCAACAATGATATTTATCTAAAATTTTATTTATAGCCATAATCGGTTAGGTTCTGCTCAATGAAAATATTTTCAAGATGGCGGTAGTTTCTGTTGCACCGGAAGTGAATATCAACTTCGTTATTTTAAATGGAAAGCTATGTTTTTTATTGCCGTTTTTTCAGAGAGTTTTCATTAGCCGTTCCTAAACCTAGGTTTAACCGTTTTCGAAATGTTCAGACTTTTTAAAAAAAATTGGCTTTGATTCTTCCTATTCAAAAATCGATAACTCTACCATTTTTTATTATGTTGAAACCGTATTTGGGTATACGAGAGAAAAAGGTTAGATCTTTTTTTTTTGGTTTATTCATAATTGGCAAAATAAATAAACAAACCGCCAAAGTGTAAGGTTACGTTTAGGAAACTTCAAATAAACTAAATATTTCTAAATGAATTCCTCCAATTTTTTCTTCATTAAATGGAGGAGAATTTAGTTCTACTTCGATCTGTATTAACATTCCCTATACCTATGTTTGATAGTTATCAAGTTATAGTAACTCCTTTTGATATTGTGAGAAATTCATTAGCCATAGCTACTTTGGCATAGGTTGTCATAAAAATAAGAAAAAAATAGAATATCAAAGTTATTCAAGATTTAGATTAAATAAATTTAATTTGAARAATAACACAATTGTGAAAAAATAACTTGGCGATATACTTGCGAAATATTTCCATGGCAAACTATGGATAGTAATGAATTTCTTCCATTGTAAAAAAAGTCAAAATAACTTAGGAATTAAACTTAGGTATAGGCAATGTTGATACAGATCGATGCAAAATCAAATTCTCTTTCATTTAGTGAAGAAAAAATTAGAGTCTTCAATTTGAAAAAATTCAGTTATGTTAAGTTTCCCAAATGTAACCTTAAATTTTGTAGGTTTGTTAATTATTTTTCTAATTATAAATACACGAAAGAAAAGATCTAACCTTTCTTTTTCATATGCCCAAATACGATTTCAAAATAATTAAAAATGGTAAAGTTATCGATTTTTGGAGAGAAAGATGCAAATTAAAAAAAAACAGTAAGTCTAAACTTAAACTTAAAATCACTTGAGTAATCCAAAAACGCAATAATAGTTATTTATTATACAAGACGATAAAGAAATTGTTTATCTACGAGTGAAAAGGTTAAGTTTACTAGTGACGTAGTCACGAGGGGACTTCTTTCACGTGTAGAAAAATAATTTCTATCGTCGTGTATAATATTTCGTTTTATTTTGTACTCACCTACCAGAATTTCTTGAATATAAACAGTAGATAAAAATTAGTTTATTTCACTAGACGATAAAAGACTATTTTATCTACTGAAATTAGTTAATAAAAGCACTCTTTAACATTGAGTACAAAATAAAAAAACATAACTTTCTATTTAAAATAACGAAGTTGCTACTCATTTCCGGTGTAACTGAAAGTGCTGCCATCTTGAACATATTTTCATTAAGTAGAATTTAAACAATTATGGCTGTAATAAAAATTTTAGATAAATATTACGTACTGTTAAAACTCCCAATACTTTTAATGTGGGATTTAACCGGAACAGCCTGTATATAATTTGTATATTTGTTTACACATTCAATTTAGAAATTGAGTCGCAGAATCTTTTTTAAGCATTGTCAATTCCTGAATTGCGTCAAGAGTTCCTCAATTTCCAATTCAAAAACATAAAATATTCCATTTCAGGTAGAGACCGGGACTCGGGACATGTCTGCAATGATAATCCGTAGCTTGGCGCCTTTGTTTTCCAGAGCCGTAATCGCGAAAATTGTTAATTGGACATTGTTCCATATTAATTACAAAATTAATTAGTCAGTGCAAACAAACGACAAGTTTTTTATTAAATAATGAGTGTAAGACAGTTATGTCAAACGAGCCGTATCACTCAATCTGGCCATTATATTAATATACTTTCTTTCATCGACAAAAACTTACTATGGCCTGCCACTTTTACTACAATAAAGATACTTTGCAAGTCACGGCGTCGGTGATTGTTAATATCAGTGACTAGGTTCTTCCGCATCAGCCCGAAATATTAACTAGCGGTAATTTTTGTCTCAAGACCTGTCAACACACTCGTGGGATTTATGCTAACGTCGAGGAGGTTTTCCTTGCTTAGCGGATTAAGTAATTAATCAAACAATTGCGCCATCGCCCATTAATAAATTAAATTAAACAAACATGCAAAATACCAATGTAAATTCAAGTAATTGTCATAATTTTCAATTTTTCACTTCAATTTCAGACAATCTAAGTTTAATTAGCAGTGACATACCTTGATAAATTAATTTATAGTAAAATGACACATTCCGTTATAATTAAAATGGACAGATTAGTAATAATTAACACGGAAAAACATAAATATTCTAGTATTTAGCGATTAGTTTTACGTGTCGAAAGAGAATAATGTATCGGGGTCACTGCTTGCACAATGAGTGGCAATCGTGCAAAATGGAACTCTTCGGTTTGTTAAATTGCTCTTAATTAGTGTCTAGTCTGGAGCGTCTTTTCTGCTATAAATAATTAATCGTTTTGACGTGAAACGTGAACGGCCGATTGCGTGAATTTCTCCTATTTCGAGGCGTTTAAACGAGCYCAGGTGGTCCCTAGACGTTTCAAGAAGAATAAAGTAGTTGAACGGTAGTGGTCTGTAATCACTTGAAAAAAATCAAAACAAATAAAGCGAAACCAGTAATTTAGAAGCTAAGCTTGGATCTCCACTTTGGGAACACTGACTCGAAGATGATTATTAGGTTAGTGCGTAAATTCGCTTTGATTTTTTTGGTAATCCCGATGGGCGTAGACTGTGTAAATGCGATTTTAATTTAATATTATTAGCTGCTACATGTGAAGTAGCTTTTACAGTAATATCGGACGTGCTTCTATGCCTCTTTTTAATTTCGTGCTCTTCTTGATTTATAATGTGCATTTTAAAAAGGCCGCCTGTATAATATCTTGTATCGGAGTCGTCGCAATTATTTCCTCAATCACCGGGAAACTAATGGAAAAATCGCGGTTAAAGCCTTTCAATGTTCGTGAAAAATGTCAACRGACTGTTGTAAAAGCATTTCATAGTTCGTCGCGCATAATAAACAACATTATCGAACTTATCTCACTTCCTATAGTGCAACGAAAGCCTGTCAACTTGCTACTAAAACCGACAAATGTCTGTTAACTATCATTTCGTTTCTTTTGCTTTTTTATTATTACGGACGAGATGTAAATTATAAAATGAAACGGGGCTTGACAACAGTGGGCAGATTCGAGACTAGTACACCTATACTGGGCAACAAAAAATTTCTGCAATTGGCAGTATCTATAAGCTGATGTTTAACAAGTTCTCAGCCTCCATCTATTAAATAAGGAAGTCTCATAAATGATTTTTGCGCTTATTCTAATTGGATGACTCGCATCGAGTTTCTTTCTTTTCTCTATTTTCATGTTTCTTCTTTCTTTTCTTTTTTTCTACTGGTAGTATTTTTTTTTAATTGCTAAAATCTTATGTTACTTTCAAGACAATATTATAAATAATATGTGGTGAAAATTTWATCAAAATCGCCGGAATAGATCTCAGAATATTTTGTTTACTATACTCGTTTTCATATTAATGTGCATCGAAGTAGTCGTTGAAAGGGATCATTTTAAGGTTGCAACCATGCAAAAATTCAAACAATCCTAACCTCAACCTTCCCTAAAAATATATTTTTTTAATAAATGTGTACCCCAGGTAGCAAAAGATAATTAAAATTAACAAGGTAATTAACACAGGGTAACAAGCATAAAGATTTTGTTATTATTGATGTAATTAAATTTGTTCTGAATGACATTAGTGAGACTATGTGTGAATCAGACTTTAAATTTAGACTTCTACAACCCACTTGATACATATTAATATGAAAAAGAGTATAGTTTGAAATTGACTTTCAAAAGAAATTCGCAAAAATCAGCGTCTTTTAGGGTCTAGGATTTTGTAGATATTTTTATAAAATTTTTAGGATTTCTTTTCGATTTTTATTTAAGTTTTTTTTTATTTTTTTGGATTTTGAGCCTCCTCGTATGAGAAGTTTAGAAATAGCCCAAATCGCTCCATTTTCGCCAAAAATATTGATTTGAGCACTTTTTTTGTTGAAATACGTTTATTTACAAGGATTTCTGTCTTAAAACCAAAACAAATTGTTTGAAAATTGCCCAAATTGCCTTAAATTTGCCAAAAACTGTTTTCGTTGCAATACTTTGATTTACAACAATTTCTGGGTTAAAACTCAGCCACATTGTTCTAAATTAATTCAAAGCGCTTTAAATATACTAGATATTTTAATAACATTTTTAGGATCTCCCCGAGTTTTATTTAAAATTATAATTTCCTCGGGTTGTGAACCTCCTCGAATAAGGAGTTTGGAGATAGCTCAAATCGCTTTATTTTCACCAAAAACGACGATTTCAGCACTTTTTTTCGTTAAATTACGTCGATTTATAAAGATTTCTGTCTTAAAACCAAGACAAATTGGTTGAAAATTTGTGAAATTAATTAATTTTGCCAAAAACGACGATTTATGAACTTGTATAAAGGGGGATTTTTGCATGCTTTTTGCAGTTTTAAGATTTAATACAATTTTTGTCGGATTTTTCGTAAATTTTAAATTTGACTGTTTTTCTGTATTATAGTTTAAAAAATGATTTGACAACCCAATGTTACAATTAACACCTGAATATATCTACTTATTAATAAAACATTGTAAACTTTTTAAACATAATTTAAAAAATTATAAAGAGTTTGTTTTTGCGTTTTCCAGAGTATATTAGGATTTTTGAATGTTTTTTAGAATCCATAAAAGGAAACAGTTCTTTTAACGCAAGGTAACTTGTTTGTCTAATTAAAATTTCTACACTTTGATATGACTACTTTTTTAAAAAATGAAATCAGAATATTGATCTTAAAATTATTAGGTATTTCAAAAAAATTATTGATGAACTATTGAATTATTTCAATCATGGGCGCCCGCAGAAAAAAAATTAAATTAGAACGAGTTTGTGAAAAATCAAAAAAATCTTTTTTTATATAAAATAGCAACCACCATTGTCCCAGGTGGGGCAACGGCTCCCACTGCCTCACCCCCTGTGGGCGCCCATGATTTCAATTACATTTTCTTAATAAACAGTTGTTCTAATTGAACTAAGATTCAAAGAGTGATTTATACAGTGCGATCAAAAAGTTTATCTATCAAGCAAGCCTAGAAATTTAAAACGTGTGTCTGCGGAAGATAAAATGTTACAATGGTAAATAAGAAATGTCAAAATATTTTTTTTGTAAACTGTAACAACAAATCGTGATGAACGATTTTTATGAATAAACTCCAAATACATCTCATTTTAGGGTGTTTTAAGACGTTTCATACAGTAATTCAATTTGTTTAGATCAATAATATTTTAATTTTTATAAAATAATTTTTTGATATCTAGCTGACATACAGTGCGATCAAAAAGTCTTTCCATCAAGTAGGCGTCCTAGTTGAGGACGTATGTTGCATGGCAATTTGTATGTTATCTAGATGTCAAAAAATTATTTTATAAAAATTAAAACATTGAGCTAATTAAATTGAATTATTCTAGGAAACGTCTCAAAACAAACTAAAATAAGATTTTGTTGGTGTTTATTCATAAAAATCGTTCACCACGGTTTCCTGTCATAATTTACATAAAAATTATTTTGACATTTCTCGTTTGTCATTGTGACATTTTATCTTCCACAGACACGTTTTAAATTTCTACGCTTGCTTGATAGACAGACTTTTTGATCTCACTGTACAAACTTCCAAGCGACATACGTCCTCAACTAGTACGCCTACTTGATAGAAAGACTTTTTGATCGCACTGTAGTTTCTCAAGGAGGGGCCCAATTAGTTGATTTCGGCCCTGTCACGCCTTACTCGCCAAAATTGTTTCCAATTTCCCGATCGAGCGTTGAAATCGCTAAAAAGCCGTCCCAGCCTCTCAAACCCGCCCACTGTAATTGTCGAAATAAGTGAAAAATGTTGGAATTTTTTCCACTCCGTGTCTGAAATTTAAAGACGGTGCTTTACCAGCAAGTGTGTCTAAATACGTGTTTCCGGCGAGACGTTACGTGCTCAGTAGTCAGCTCAAGTTCCCACCGTTTAATAGAAAAAAAATTCCTCCACGCTTCATTAGCCCATTTTAAGCAATGACTTTATTTCAGATACCATGATGTGGTTGGATGACGGTAAAAGACACGTTTTGGGCGATTCGGACGACGACAGTGTGAGCAGCGGCGAGGAGGTGCCCATATGGGTGCGCGGGGAGCAGCGCTGGGTCTCCGGGATCACCGGCGAGACCACGTGCCAGGAGGTCATCCAGGTCCTGCTCCAGGACGAGGAATGCAGAGTAGGRTCCCAATTTAGTACCAACGTTTCCTAAAAYGCAKTTTCAGGGCCGCCACATGGGACTCCCCGAACAGTACCACATAACAGAACGGTGGAGAGGTGTGGAGCAACCTCTAGAGCGCCAGTCTGTCATTTTAGACATTTGGAATGCGTGGGGGACAGCACAGCCCGAAGTGAAAATCTCACTGAGAAGAATCAAACACGACAGGCCCCCAAGTCGGAGAACCCGCTGTCGGTCGGACTCAAGCACGTGGTCGGATCGCAGCGCCTGGAAAACTATACATCCGAAGAGGCTACACGCTTTACAGAACGAAAAACAACCATCAAGCACGGAGGAATTACTCAAACTAGTTCTAGCTCAAGGAGAAGTCATCAGACGACAATTAAAGAAGTTGAGGTGAGAATTTCATAATCAATAAAATTATCGATAAACATCGATATATAGTATGTCCCCGGATTGAGTTTAAAAGAGGAAAAAAAAATTTTATCTTTGATTTTGTAAAGGAAAAACATTTTTTGCTTCACATAAAACGAGCAAGAAAAGTACTTTTTTTTCTTGATTTGGACTCTGCTTTTTAAATTCCATCACATTGGCGGTATTTTGTCCAAAATCAAAAAAAAAATTAACTTTTCTTTTCACTGGATCAGAATAATGAAGTTTTAATAAAAATAATAATAACAATAAATAATAATTAATAATAATAATAGTAATAAATGGTTAATACCGTTAAATATTTAAAAAGTTATATGAAAACACGTGTTTTTGTCTTTTTTTTATTTTCAATTCTCTATATTCAATACATAATAATTATTACAAAAAAAGTGAAATCTTGCACAAAAATTTTTTTGAGAAAATTAATTTTTACTTCAAGTTCTATAAGTAGTTCAAAAACAGATGATAACATGAACAAAATTTTCCCATGGACAGATGTCATTGATAAATTTCCGAGAAATAAAAAAAAAAGAAAGTATTTAATTTTTTACTCGTGTTGCAATTCCAGGATATATTATTATGGGACTTCAGTGTCATTTATTTCTCTTGACGTAATTACTATTTTAAGGAAGTAAATAATTAATTATCGATAATTATCGATATTATTTTAATGTTATATGAGATAAATAATCACCTATCGATAATTATTGATATTTTTTTAATGTTATACAGGGTGTCCCAGCGTATGAAAAAAGTCCATTAGTGGCCTTTAGGTGGTAAAATTTAAAAAAAAATGTATAGGACTTTGATAGATACTAATCTAGTGCATCACCAAAAAATTATTTATTTTTATTTTATTATTATGTTTCTTGGAATTTTTGGATGTAGTCTTTTAAAACAATGTTTTTACGCTAAACTTTTATTAGTCGATTTCGCTTAGTTTTAGAAATAAGACGTTTTTTTGACAACAACWTACACTTTTTAAAAATTTATTACACAAAAACTAAGAAGCTAGAACAAATTTTTTCTTACTTTTGCCAAAAAGAAAGTACAAAATTTAAAGCTGTGGCAATTTYTTTAGTGTTTTGCATTTGTAAAGATAATAAATTAAGAAGTTTGTTAAAAATTAAATAACTTAAAAAAATTAATGGAACACCCAATTTTTTATTTTTGTATCTAATAAATTGATAAATTGTCTATCTAAAAAAAATACTTTGATGTCTAGAATTGATAAATGAAAAGATATTTAACATTAAATATTAATTGTAGCAACAAGGCCTATCAATATCTGAGTCTGAGCATTGTTGATTCTATGACAAACATAATAATTCCACCTCGGATCACTTATCCGTTGATTTATTCAGAGATTGTAAAAGTCGTTATAAACACTGAAATTCGAATTATTTTATTGTAAAAATAAAGAATAATATATCCAGTTTAACACAAATGTGATTATTAAGTGATATTTCTTCCATATTTTGTGCAATTGTGCACTTTTTGGCTACTGAAACAATAGTACGATAATTATTTTTTTTAATGTTTAACGTTAAATATCTTTTTAGTTATTGATTATAAACACCTAAAATAATAATCTTTTAAAGGCAAAAACAATAAATATGGTGTTCTATTTAAATTTTTTAAGTTATTAAACTTTTAAGAAACGCCTTCATTTTTTATTTTTGCAAACNAGTTATTAAACTTTTAAGAAATGCCTTAATTTTTTTATTTTTGCAAACACACTAAAAAAATGTTACAACCTTATAACTTGTACCTTCTTCTTCGCGGTAGATGTCTTAGTTTTTGTGTAAATTTTTTTTAAAAAGTGCATGTTTTTGTCAAAATATCCGTCTTATTTTTAAAACTAAGCAAAATCGAAAATGTTAAAAACATTGTCATAAAAATCTACATCCAAAAACGCTAAGAAACATATGGTGTTTCATTTAAAAAAACACAAGTTTGTATTGTAATTTATTTTTGAGACACGCTGTATAGTTGAAAATAACTTTAGGCGATAGACTAGATTAGTACTCGTATCTATCAATGTCCTATGTAAATTTTTTTATATTGTACCATTTAATGGTGACTAATGGACTTTTTCAACTCACTGGGACAGCCTGTATGAGATACAGGGTGCGCTAGACCTCGCGCCCCAGATAAAAATACAAGGAACATGAAAACAAAATGTTATTTTTTTTTATCTATAAATTAAATTTTGCACTTTAGCTCTATTTATTTCTGTTGGAAAAATAACTTTCCTAGTTTTTTTGGTACAGGCTAATAGAAAAGGAAACAAGAAAGCTGTCTCCTAAATTGTAATTTTGTTTAATGTTTTTTGTGGCTTTTATTGACAAAATTTTTGTATCTTTACTAAATAATTGTAAAAAAAACATAAATAAAATTATCAGTATCATTAAATAGACATATTTTAACGAAATTTTTGCCCTGTTGGTAATAATTTTTTTGTAGCAAGTCCCACAAGAAGTCAGTTGAAAATGTTAAATGTCAAAAAATAATTGTCACAATAGACATCCTGTATAATTATGATGAGTCTAACGAGTTGTTGCAGACACAGTGAACACCAAATCGGCTATTTAGAAGACAARACGCACAAAGCCCGAGTGCGCAAACACGGCAGCAACTACCTCCTTGAAACGTACCTAAAGGGCTTATCCGAGGCTGTAGACCCYGAAAATGAGCCCAATTTATGCACTGACAAGAACAGCGACAGTGGGGTCATGACTGAAGGCGACAGTGAGCAGTCCAACACCAAGACACGACCTCCGGAAGTGAGTTATTCCCTCATTCCACTTTTTCTCTCTCCTAACATTAAGTTCTTTYAGCTCGAGCGTTTTTCCCCCTCATCGGAAGACTTCAGCAAAGACATCAAAGACGACGAGACGAGTTCAACAGTCAGCGAAGCGACAATTAGGGAACAAGTTGAACTTTTCGAGTCAATAGCGAAATTAAACAAACGTCTTCTCAAGGAAGAAGAGTGTTTAGTGAGACTAGATGCGAATCTAAGGAAGTATGACAAGCACAAAACCAGCACGGAAGACTTGACGAAAGCTCTCACTAATTTGAGGACGGAAATGACGAAAAGTGCTTGCGAAATGCAACATAATGAGGTGGTTTTGGAGGAAACGACGGAGATGTTGCTCAATAGGAGGCATTATTTGGAGAATCTCCACAGAGATTTAGCTAATGAAGAGCAGGAGCACGAGATGTTGCAAGCGCTGATGTTCAGCACCAGGAGGCAGAGGCACAACCAAGACAGTTGTAGTCCCTATTACTCGCATACCAAAGAATTGTTAGATACCTTAGTTTAGCCCTTTAATCACTAATTAATTTAATACCAAATATTTCGTACCTAATAGTTTTATCGTCATAACGTTGGAAATTTGTTAGTCATTGATCTGAATATATGTTTTTTACAAACTGACTTTTATTTATTTGAACAATATGCAACTACAAATGACATTCAAAACTACTCATCTTCCTCTTCTTCTTCTCCTCCTTCTTCTTCTTCGTCGCCTTCTTCATCCTCTTTTTCGCTTTTGTCACTCTTGGTGCTCTCCTTCCGATCCTTCGCCCCACATTCTTTGCCGCTTTTGCAACATTCGCACTTTCCTTCCTTGCAACACTCGCATTCTTTGGATTCTTCAGCTTTTTTGCTCTTAGCACAACAGGGAAGATGCTGGCAACATTTTGGGGGCATGTTGAAGTAACAAGGGGGTGGAGGGCAGTAAAATGCGCCCCATTGAGGGAACATGAACGGCGGTGGGGGGTAACAACCGAACATTTGGGGTTTCATGTGAGAGCAAGGACAGTGCGAAGTCCCAGAGGAGGAGGAACTAGAAATGCTTAATTTCWTCTCATCGAGAGACATTTTTCCAGCTTCTACCACAATTATTTTAATAAGAAATAGTGTATATTTGATTTTGGGGACATACCTGCAGCAATTAGGTCTTCAGTAGCGCTCATACTTGATGTTTTTCTAAATTTCTTCACTGAAACTGACTGAAAATCATCGTAGCGGTTTTTTATAGACAGCAGTGATGCTGTGTGTAATGACGTTGTGTTTTAACTTTGATAAAATATTCCAGAAGGTTTATGATGATTATAATCTATTTAAGTGTACTACTTTTTAGGAAATTAAATAAAACGCAAGAAACGCATCATGTATTTAATAAAAAAAAAGAATTAAATATACCAATAAATTTTTTCGTTAAAATTACAATAATTTTAAAATATGCTAATGGAATTTTTTGGTCATGTAACTGCAATGACAAATTTTATTACCAATTGTTTGTTTTAATGAGTGCAACTTGTCAAACACTTTAATTTATTATTAAAAATTTAATGTTGTAAAAAATTTTGGTGCAAAGTAGGCAACCCATGATACGTCTGAGAAATATTGTTGCCTATATAAAACTTAACATTTTGTAAAAGTGAAAGATTATTTTTGACTTTTATTCAATGTATTTCACGTTAAGACTTAAATAAATTAACGGATTTAGTCCAAAATGTAGTACTTTTCTTACGTAATAGTTAAAATTTTGTTTTTATTTACCACTAACTGTATTTTCTAACTTTACGTGGCTAGCCCACGCAGCGTTACTTTCACAATTCTGCAAAATTATCAGAAGCAAAATCATCCTAAACATCTGCAAATATTTGTGAACAAATTATCACAGTTTGCAGGGCGTTTATTTATTAATTTACTTAGTAATAAATCAACAATTCGCGAAATAAAAAGACAAATTTTTTACCTGTAGTAAGTTTTTGTGTGAAAAATTTCCTAAAATCTTTCGAAATAAGAAATTTTAATCTGGTCGTCTCTTCAGCTTTATTTTTACAAAATCTATCAAATTTTGTACATTTCTTCTTAAAAAAACTAAATATGTATGTCAAAAAAATGCGTCTTTATTTCTATTTCCGCAGTTTTGCTTTATGTTGGCAAAATATTTTGGATTTCATTATTTTCTTAGTAAAACAACGTTCTAG
>NW_025400985.1:12201173-12203715 GCF_015345945.1 Tribolium madens | reverse complement strand
TGTGAACAAATTATCTCAACCTACAGGGTGTTTATTAGATAACTTTTTAATCTCTACTAAATAAAAACGCTAAATTTTGTCGAAAAAAATGCGTTTCAGACCTAATAATATATTTATTTTAGTAATTGTTTGCTTTATTTTGACAAAATAATTTGAATATAGTTATTTTCTCATAAAACAACATTCTAAATAGATTAAAAATTGCATAAATTTAAATTTGTGAACAAATTATCTCAACCTACAGGGTGTTTATTAGATAACTTTTTAATCTCTACTAAATAATAAAGAGTGATAAGAAGTCAACACACTCGCAAAATAAGCAATTTATTATGAATAAAAATTTGTACTAATAATAATTCTAAAACTGTCTAAAGTAATTGCTTCACATTATTATGAATCTTATCTTTGCGAAATCAAAATGAGAACAAAAGCGACTAAGTGATTTCTCTACGAAGAAAACAAATCCTACAAGACAAGCGACTTAAAAAAATTCAACAAAACAACGAACGAGAGAAAATTATAAAAAACTTTCCATCAAAACACATTACACACAGTTTATACTTATATTAGTGATAAAAAGTGAAAAAAAAAACAGATGGATTATATTTATCAAAAATAAAAATACTCAAACCAAAATAACAAAGTTTCAAAAAAAAATAAAACGCAAATTTAATGATCCACTCACTCATTCAAATAAATTATAGCAAGCCATCAGTATTCATCATCAAGTCCCTACTCTAATAAGAATACTTAATTGGAGTCTGATTCATCACTTGTTCATTAAGGAATGCAGATTCATTGTTTRAAACTATTGAATGAGCAATTTTTTACAGTAACTGTGTTTTACTTGATGATTAAATTTACTTTTAGTTAAATTTTTAGAGTAATTTTAAAACGACAGCTAATTGCCCACGACTCACGGTGAATGGTAAACAGGTAATTATGAGAAGTTACTTTTTAAATTGGAAAAAATCCTCCATGTCGTAAAGTTAAAAAATCTTTCTCACCAGCTTTCGAGAACTTTCCTGCGCTAAATAGCAGTCGTAGGTGTGCAAACCTTTACATGGTACTAATGATAATGTCCAGAAACCTTATTATCCCATAATGTCAATCAAATTATTTCTTGCAACACAACGGAAAAAACCGCTTTTCAATCCTTGTGCAAAAATGCACACGGTCTGATTTATGCACACGGATGGTTCATACATCTGTGGTGCCGTGGGCTTACAAACTCGTATAAAAATCGCGTCAGGCAACACATAATCCATTCATTTACTTCCTTGTGATAAGTAGGAGTAGGTTAACCCACACTATGGCAAGCACTGCATGCTGCAAAATTGGTAAGCAACTCTTGTTTACTCCTTTCAATCAACGATTTTTCCAGCTCCTGACACGCACAAAGTGGTCAAACAATGCGTTTTGAGGACCGACGAAGGAGAGTTTGAGTGCGAATGCAGGTGTGAATGCACCGGCGAGAGCAAAAATTGCATCTGTGACTGCAAATGCACTCCAGAGACGGCCCAGAAGATCCAAACGGCAGATGGTGTCAAATACCGATGCGAGTGTAAATGCAAATGTTGAATTTTGCTAATAAACGAGTGAAATTTTTGCTACTAGTTTCGTTGCCCTCCGGAAACGCCAAAGAAAACGGAAATGTCGATACAATGAAATAGTGTCTAGATACGATCGCATTGTTCCTATTTGGCTTCGGTACTGCCCCGGGAATATTAATTACGAACTGAGATTCGCCTAACGCAATCTGCCATGCGTAGTGTCCTTGATCGCGGGCAAAAATTTCAGATAACTGCTCTATTAGAAAGGAAGATAAGCCGAATGAAAGGGTCAGATCACGTGGCGAAAACTTGTTTAGCAAACGTAAAATACCTTTAAATCGAAGAAAAAATATCCCAACAACTCAGTTATTACTCACGTTTTCTTGTTATTGCTTGCAAAAATGTAGACCGTTTTTCACTGAGCAAGATCAAATTCTAGAGATTTTGATAAAGCAAAAAGAATTCATAAAATTTGGTTTGGTCATGAGTTATTTTTGATTTTTTCTACAAATTCAGAGCATTTTTCGCTTAAAAACTTATTTAATTCGAGAGTTTTTATCAAAACATGTTAAAAAAACTGTCACTACAAATTTTGTCAAAACAAGGCAAAAAAATACAAAATCATCTCTAAAATGCGTAGTTATTTCTAGTTTGTTCTTAAAATTACTCTGCTCAGACTTTTAAACAAAAAAGCTTTACTAATTCTTCTAAAAAAAACTGCTTTTCTAAACTTCAAAAAAGACTCCTTAATATACAGGGTGAAGAGAAAATTTTCAAGTAAGGTAAGATACCTGGAATATGAAAAAAATGTTTAAAAATTCTATCTGTCAAAAAATTTTGACATCTGAAAAATTATAAAAATCTCAATTATTTCTAAGGTTTTTAACATTTCCTTATTATTAGATCTAAAAATGTGTTATTTTCGCTTACTTTGAGAAATATACAGGGCGATTCAGATAAGACAATGAGCCTGACGATCTGGCGATGCA
>NW_025400985.1:12187486-12199828 GCF_015345945.1 Tribolium madens | reverse complement strand
AATAAAAACAATCTTTAACATATTATAGAAGAAAAAAATCTTAATTATTTCTCACATTTCCTTGTTATTGCAAAAATAAGATCTGAAAATCTGCTTTTTTCGTTTATTTCAAGAAATATAAATCGTTTTTCACTGAGCAGCGCAACAATTTCTAAAGATTTTACAAAACAAAGAAGAATTCTCAAAATAAGGTCTAGTAATAATAAATTTTTCGCTTTTTTTCTAAGAATTTAGATCATTTTTTGTAGAAAAACTTATTAATTAAATTCAAGAGTTTTTATCAAAAAACTGTAAAGTTTGACTTGGAAATGCGTTATTTTTGCTTGCATGGTTTTATAATTTTGAAAATTTTTCACCGAGAAACTCACTAAATTCGAAAAATTTCGTCAGAACAAGGCAAGAAAGTGTAAAATCAGGTCTGTAATTTTTGCCTGTTTTTATAAATTGAGAGTGTTTTTTATTTATATGGTATTCTAGTTTCTGTTTCTTAAAATTTGTGTTTTCAAATTTTTAAAAAACCTTTCAATTAATTCTTACAGAATATTTGTTCCAATATGCAATCCCAAATAATTCCAAAAAGTCCCTAACCCAAGAACTTCGTTTCTAAACTTAAAAAAAACTCTCCTCATATATTCGGGAAGATATTAAAACCTAAAAATCTTCAGTTTTTTATAATTCTTTAAAAATATTAACAAAATCCTTATTATTCCATGGTTTATATGCACTTTATTTAATTTTATAAATTTATGAGTACCCCAAAAAAATCTAAAAATCCTTGGAAGATTCGAAATCTATTGTATTTTCTTCAGAAATTAATTCTTCAATGAATTATAATAATCTTTAATAATTTCCATTAGGTGTACTATAAAATTTCTTTAATTTTATAATGAAATAACAAAATAAGTTAAAAAACCTTGCAAGAAATCATCCGCAAAAATCCCCCAGTCCGGCSCTGAATGCGAGAAATGCATCCGACCGGAAAAATTCCAGCTCGCCTCATCACTTTTTATTCAATTAACAAAATTTTATTAATAATAATTAAATTAGACCGATTTTCTTCCAAGAAACCCATTTATTACACRTCAAAAGAATTCATTCAAAATGTTCCTTCAGGATGCTTGAAATTCTTGTTAAAGTCATTAGCAGTAAAAGAGGACAAAATGCTCAATTGTGTTACGATTCTTGCAATTCTTTCGTAATTGTTAAATCTAACTGAAGCATGATGTTAAACATGGGCCACAACAAGGTCGGTGAACTACAAGAAATGCAACTCTTCCTAGATCCTTTCGTGTCTAGATTTGCATCCGATCGCAAACAGGGAAATTACCCCACTTTTTCCCACGAAAGTAGAGCTCAATCTGACCTAAATTACAATAAAAAAGTGGCGACACTGCAAGGGTGAGACAAAATCTCTACCCCTTAGGAACCCAAAAAACAAGCAATAGAATCACCGGATTTTTAATTTTTATTAATTTTTTTAATTTGGAACTTGTGAAATTTTTGCGAATAAAAATTGTTCGCATTGCTCATCCCCACCCAACCACTCAGAGCAACGTTCGATCGTGGGGTCAGGTTGGCTTTATAATAAATACCGGCATCCAGAGAGCGTCTTTCCGATTCTAYAGTTCGTGTGTCAAGTTGTTTCATTTGTGAGCAAAACTCTGAAAATGCCTTCTCCTTGTGATTCCTGCAAAGGTAAGTCACGTTTYTTAATCCGTGAAACTGAAAATCAATACTGAAACGTTTTCAGAAACCTGCGGCGACGGGCAGTCAAACTGCGGCAAAGACTGCAAATGTGGTGACGACTGCAAGTGCTCCGCTGACGGCAAAGGTAATTTTTCCTGAAATTTGGATCAAATAATGATTTTTTTATTTCAGACTGCGGGTGCGCCGACGGTGGACAGGCCTGCGAAAGCACCGACTAAATCCAAGTTCCTTTTTTTTATTTATATTTTTTGTAACGTTTTATCGTTTTATTAACGCTTATTGTATTTATTGCTGGTGTTGTGGATCAGGCTAATAATGCGCATGAAATTTCAAGTTTTTATTACAGTTTTTAGGAAATAAAATACATTTCACTCATGCTAAGTTAACATTATTAAATGTCNCAGGCTAATAATGCGCATGAAATTTCAAGTTTTTATTACAGTTTTTAGGAAATAAAATACATTTCACTCATGCTAAGTTAACATTATTAAATGTCCTAAATCCGAATGTAACAATTATACAGTGTGTCCGCGGATAGATGAAGCAGGTAAAAAAAACTCCCCATTTAAATTTTCATTTTTTGGGGTTCAGCCCTGCTTGGTGAAAGATTAATTTCTAACACAATTTTAATTTTGGAAAATTGTTTTAAAAATTATCAAAAAAAAATTACTGTTGAGTAAAGTGCCTTTTATGTGCAAAAATGACAAACAGTTATTAAAAAAAGTTGTTTAGAATCAACATCATAGATCAACATCAAAGCCCGCCCTATATCCAATTTCAAAACCATTGGCTAACTGTAATTTTTTATATTTTTATGTTTATTATTTCACAAATGGAAGAATTTGATTTTTCTATTTCGGTGTCACAATGAGCATTTTGTGACACTGTTTTTTGATGACATTTTATGCAATATTTTGGCCATCACTGGCCATAGACTGTCGTTTTTAAGTAAGAAATTATTGCAGATCAATGTATTTCACCGAAACTAATGCAATTTAAGCTATTTTTGAACAATTTGCGTACCGCATATGTCAAGTGGCAAAAATTTTAACTGTCAAATATAATAATAAATTCAATTTAGGAAATAAAAAGAAACAAGAGGAAATCAAAGAATGTCATAAGAAAATCAGAGAAAGAATAAAAAACTAGTGTACAGAATTTGAAAAATCAAAGAAATTCAGAATAAAACAGAAAAAATAAGAAAATAAAATATAAGGAAATCTGAAGAAACCGGAAAAAATTGGAGGAAATAGAGGAAAACCATAAAAAAATCGGAAGAAGTTAAAAAAAATCAGAGGAAATTATCAAGAAATCAAAGAAATCCGGGAAAATCAGAGCAAAAAAATGAATATGGTGTACAAAATTTAAGAAATAAAAGGAAATCACGACAAAATAAGAAGAAGTTACAGGAAGTCATGAGGAAATCAAGAGAAGTTTGCCAAATCATGAGGAAATCAGAGGAAACAGGAAAAAGCCATAAAAATTAAGGAGTCAGAGAAAATCATGAAGAATTCAAGAAAATCGAAGCAAAAAAAGCACATGAAATTTCAAGTTTTTATTACAGTTTTTAGGAAATAAAATACATTTCACTCATGCTAAGTTAACATTATTAAATGTCTTAAATCCGAATGTAACAATTATACAGTGTGTCCCATGAAACAGATAAAAGAATAAAAAAACTCGGTTTAAATTTTAATTTTTTGGGGTTCAGCCCTGCTTGCTGAAATTAACACAATTTTAATTTTGAAAAATTATGTTTTAAAAAACATTTTACTATTGAGTAAAGTGCCTTTTATGTGACAAAAATGACAAAAAGTTATTAAAAAAAGTTGTTTAGAATCAACATTAAAGCCCGCCCTATATCCAATTTTAAAACCATTGGCTAACTGTGATTTTTCATTTTTTTATGTTTATTATTTCACAAATTGAAGAATTTGATTTTTCTATTTCGGTGTCACAATGAGCATTTTGCCATAGACCATAGCCATAAACTGCCGCTTTTAAGTAAGAAATTGTTGCAGTTCAATGTATTTCACCGAAACTAATGCAATTTAAGCTATTTTTGACCAATTTGCGTACCGCATACGTCAAGTGGCAAAAAATTTTAACTGTCACATATAATAATAAATTCAATTCATAAAAAAATCAGAGAAAATCAAGAGAAATCATGAAAAAATAAAAAAAAAACTGGTGTACAAAATTTGAGAAATCAAAGAAATTCAGAATAAAACGGAAAAAATAAGAGAGGAAAGAGGAAATCAAAGAATATCATAAGAAAATCAGAGAAAATCAAGAGAAATCATAAAAAAATCAAAGAACAAAAACTGGTGTACAAAATTTGAGAAACCAAAGAAATTCAGAATAAAACGGAAAAAATAAGAGAGGAAAGAGGAAATCAAAGAATACCATAAGAAAATCAGAGAAATCATGAAAAAATCAAAGAAAAAACTGGTGTACAAAATTTGAGAAATCAAAAAAATTCAGAATAAAACGGAAAAAATAACAGAATAAAATATAAGGAAATCTGAAGAAACCGGAAAAAATTAGAGGAAATAGAAGAAAATCATGAAGAAATCGGAAGAAGTTAAAGAAAATCAGAGGAAATTATCAAGAAATCCGGGAAAATCAGAGCAAAAAAAAAAGAATATGATGTACAAAATTTAAGAAATAAAAGGAAATCACGACAAAATCAGAAGAAGTTACAGAAAGTTATGAGGAAATCAAGAGAAGTTAGGCAAATCATGAGGAAATCAGAGGAAACAGGAAAAAGCCATAAAAAATAAGAAATCAGAGAAAATCATGAAGAATTCAGGAAAATCGAAGCAAAAAAAGCGCATGAAATTTCAAGTTTTTATTACAGTTTTTAGGAAATAAAATACATTTCACTCATATTAACATTATTAAATATCTTAAATCTGAATGCAACAATTATATACTTTCAAAATCACACTCCCTAAAGGAAACTGCACAATCCATACCACATCAACACTGTACTTAACTAAAAATGCATCAACGCGTTAAGTAGAAATTAAATACAATATAAAAGTAACTCAGTCGATAATATCATTCTGTTCCAATTATTGGAAAATAATGCGGTCTTGGTAAAAAATTTCTTGAGACCGCGACAATCACAAAATTTGTACAAAAATCAAAAATTCGAAAAATTTTTGATATGACTCTCACACCAAAACACTCATCCAGAAAATTAGCAGTTCGAGTCCCCTGACACGACCGGTTCCTCATCAGTCTCATTCTCCGAGCAATCTTCATTCTCCTTCGATTTCAATCTTCGTCGATACTTAACTTCACACTCTTTGATTTGGAAACCAATCAGTGGATGTAGTGCTGACCGAAGACTGGTAAACAACTTCGGAAACAGAATTTCCTGCTGCGTCAACACCTGCTTAATCCTCTGCCTCTCTTTTGTCAAATCTGGACCACAAACGTTACCGGAAACCGGCAAATTCTGATTACTGACAAACTGGCGCAAATACTTCTCTCGAACGTACACAAACGGTCTTATAACTCTAAGTTTGTGTTCCCTGTGGAAGAAAACAACGTGATTTTGGCCTTAAACTTGAATATTGACTTACTTAATGTAATAGTGAGCTCTCATGGTGCGCAACCTCCCGGTGTGGAACACCGAAAGGAAGAAATTTTCGCAGAGATCATCCAAATGTTGGCCAATGGCCAGGACATTATACCCCGAACTTTTGGCTGCGGAATATAAACGACGACGAGTGCTTGACGTACAAAAGCTATAAAGATTCTCTTTGGCTTCTTCTCTTTGTTCTAAATAAACCCAATTAGTAAAAATAGGCGCGAAATGGGCACAAACCTGATTCATCCCCCGGATCGCTCTTCTTATCATCGATGATGTAGTGCACTCCTAAACTCCTCAAATGAGGGATAAGGACACAGGGGTCGCACCCTGACGTGTCCGGATCCACCGTCACCGCCCCCAAACTGAACAAAATCCCCTTATTTTGGGCGTAATTTTGGAATTGCAAAAGCGTGTGCAAGAGACTGAGCGAGTCTTTTCCCCCTGATAAACAAACCATGACATTATCCCCATCTTTGATCATTTCAAACTCTTGGATGGCTTCCACCGTCGGCTGCCAAATACTTTTCGGTGAACACATCCATTTCGCCGCCGCCGCCTCCAAAGCYCCACTGTCGCTAGTCGTCCTAATATATTTCTGTTTCTGTTTTTGCAACGTCGAAAACTTCACTTCGCTCTCCGACTTGCGAGCCAATGACTCGGAATTGCTGCGAGTCTTCCCAAACTCGTTACTTAAGTACTCTTGCTCGTGGAATGATAAGTTAATCCCGCTATCTTNCAATTTCAAAACCATTGGCCAACTGAGATTTTTCATTTTTTTATGTTTATTATTTCACAAATGGAAGAATTTGATTTTTCTATTTCGGTGTCACAATGAGCATTTTGCCATAGACCATAACCATAGACTGCCGTTTTTAAGTAAGAAATTGTTGCAGTTCAATGTATTTCACCGAAACTAATGCAATTTAAGCTATTTTTGAGCAATTTGCTACCGCATACGTCAAGTGGCAAAAATTTTAACTGTCAAATATAATAATACATTCAATTTATTAGGAAATAAAAAGAAATAAGAGGAAATCAGAGAAAGTTTTGAGAAAATCAAGAGAAATCATGAAATAATCAAAGAAAAAACAAAATTTGAGAAATCAAAGAAATTCAGAATTAAATGGAAAAAATAAGAGAATAAAATATAAGGAAATCTGAAGAAACCGGAAAAAAATAGAGGAAAATCATGAAGAAATCGGAAGAAGTTAAAGAAAATCAGAGGAAATTATCAAGAAATCAAAGAAATCCGGGAAAATCAGAGCGAAAAAGAATATAGTGTACAAAACTTAACAAATAAAAGGAAATCACGACAAAATAAGAAGAAGCTACAGAAAGTCATGAGGAAATCAAGAGAAGTTAGCCAAATCATGAGGAAATCAGAGGAAACAGGAAAAAGCCATAAAAAATAAGAAATCAGAGAAAATCATGAAGAATTCAAGAAAATCGAAGCAAAAAAAAGCGCATGAAATTTCAAATTTTTATTACAGTTTTTAGGAAATAAAATACATTTCACTCATATTAACATTATTAAATATCTTAAATCTGAATGCAACAATTATATACTTTCAAAATCACACTCCCTAAAGGAAACTGCACAATCCATACCACATCAACACTGTACTTAACTAAAAATGCATCAACGCGTTAAGTAGAAATTAAATACAATATAAAAGTAACTCAGTCGATAATATCATTCTGTTCCAATTATTGGAAAATAATGCGGTCTTGGTAAAAAATTTCTTGAGACCGCGACAATCACAAAATTTGTACAAAAATCAAAAATTCGAAAAATTTTTGATATGACTCTCACACCAAAACACTCATCCAGAAAATTAGCAGTTCGAGTCCCCTGACACGACCGGTTCCTCATCAGTCTCATTCTCCGAGCAATCTTCATTCTCCTTCGATTTCAATCTTCGTCGATACTTAACTTCACACTCTTTGATTTGGAAACCAATCAGTGGATGTAGTGCTGACCGAAGACTGGTAAACAACTTCGGAAACAGAATTTCCTGCTGCGTCAACACCTGCTTAATCCTCTGCCTCTCTTTTGTCAAATCTGGACCACAAACGTTACCGGAAACCGGCAAATTCTGATTACTGACAAACTGGCGCAAATACTTCTCTCGAACGTACACAAACGGTCTTATAACTCTAAGTTTGTGTTCCCTGTGGAAGAAAACAACGTGATTTTGGCCTTAAACTTGAATATTGACTTACTTAATGTAATAGTGAGCTCTCATGGTGCGCAACCTCCCGGTGTGGAACACCGAAAGGAAGAAATTTTCGCAGAGATCATCCAAATGTTGGCCAATGGCCAGGACATTATACCCCGAACTTTTGGCTGCGGAATATAAACGACGACGAGTGCTTGACGTACAAAAGCTATAAAGATTCTCTTTGGCTTCTTCTCTTTGTTCTAAATAAACCCAATTAGTAAAAATAGGCGCGAAATGGGCACAAACCTGATTCATCCCCCGGATCGCTCTTCTTATCATCGATGATGTAGTGCACTCCTAAACTCCTCAAATGAGGGATAAGGACACAGGGGTCGCACCCTGACGTGTCCGGATCCACCGTCACCGCCCCCAAACTGAACAAAATCCCCTTATTTTGGGCGTAATTTTGGAATTGCAAAAGCGTGTGCAAGAGACTGAGCGAGTCTTTTCCCCCTGATAAACAAACCATGACATTATCCCCATCTTTGATCATTTCAAACTCTTGGATGGCTTCCACCGTCGGCTGCCAAATACTTTTCGGTGAACACATCCATTTCGCCGCCGCCGCCTCCAAAGCYCCACTGTCGCTAGTCGTCCTAATATATTTCTGTTTCTGTTTTTGCAACGTCGAAAACTTCACTTCGCTCTCCGACTTGCGAGCCAATGACTCGGAATTGCTGCGAGTCTTCCCAAACTCGTTACTTAAGTACTCTTGCTCGTGGAATGATAAGTTAATCCCGCTATCTTGCGAACTAACACTAGCAACAGTCGAGGTTAAAATCTTGTTCTTGTACGGTTYCTCACGCTGCGTTTCGTCTTCATCACTAAGTCGGTTGATTAAATGAATGACAGTTTCGCTACTGGAACCCGGAGTGTAAACCTCCCTCAACTCGTTCTTCTCCTCACGAGAATACTGACAATCAGGTGTTATAAACACGTCAACAGCACTAACAACATCCCTGATTTCACTCTTAACCTCATTCGCCATCTCAATTGAAACTTTTTCGATATATTCAGCGACTTCATTGGCCGAAATCGAGTCACTACGACCATCCTCGCTCCCACTTCCATGTCGCTCGTAGCAAACAATACTATCAGTGTTTTCTAACACATCTTCCACTCGTGAAATCACTTCACGAATCTCGGATTTGATATTCGTGGCGAGTTCTTTGGTCATTTCCGTGACATAAGTTTGGATGTCGGGGGCTGGGGAGGCCCGCCCCACTTGACTTTCGTAACTACTCGTCGAGAGGACATTCAAACTGTGAGTGGGCGAAACGTTATTTTCCGACTCCAAGGAATGCAACTCATTCTGGCTACTATAACTGAAGTTTCTTTGCCTGAAGTGTTTCATACCTAGACTAGCCCGTGTTTGAGGACTCAAAACCGGCGGTGAGATATTAGGCGCCCCTAAACTCAAACACCTCTCCCTTGCAAAATTCTGCAAGTGGTTCAAATTGGCCGAATTGACGGTCTCACCAACAGCGAAATTGACCGTAGGTTGACTCAATTGAGGGTAGTAAAGGCCGTTTACGTCTTGTARGAAATACGGGACTGGAGAGGAACATGTGAGGATTCTCGGGTCATCAATTGAGGGTAAGCTGAAATGTCTCGGGGAGCCAGAGTTTGATACCGGGGGCGGGTTGTGTTCCTTGGTTTCGGTTCTTTTAGATCCTGAGTAAGTCACAGGATCGAAGGGTACTTTCTGTTTGATGTTTTGTGCGTTACTAGTGAGGATATTCTGAGCTTCGTGTTGTAACATAAACCACCGGAGTTTCTCCCCTCGGGAGTCGAAACTAATCCCTTGGTCGGTGTAAGGAGTCCGATTGGCAGTTTTCCGGGCCCGGTTGAATAAATTTCTGGCAGTTTGTAAACACTCCTGGTGACTTTGAGGGAAAAGTCCGGGTCCGGAAACCCGTCTTTCGTTCATTGTCATTTTACCATCGACGTATCGTATTGACGATAACCATTTCCGRTCTTTTAACATGGCGTTGGTGTGGTGGCGCCATTGACCGGTYTCGAGGTCYACGACGTACTGAGGTAGCAACTTCCAGCCTTCGGTCGCTACCATCTTTACAGCTTCCATGATAAAAGCCAACTCAGCATCATTGATAAAGTAAGGAAGACTGATTCGGGTAAAACCCGGCCTGAGTAACTCTAAATTTGAGTTATCGACCCCTAAATCCAAACTACTRAGTCGCCTGTCTTCCAGGATGATATTTTCGTACTGATCGGCGAGACACGGATCAATTCCTAGCAAATCCTGAGCATAGACTCCTGAGCAGGGACACCCAGCTCGGGCTTGGATCCCGAAAACGTCGTTAAGGACGGCWGCGACGAAATTGTGGTGTAGGAAAGTGCCTCTGGGGTGGCGCACCATGAAGGAGAAGACTGGAATCCTGCGCAAGTTCGGTGAAGTGTTCCCCAGGAGGATTATTTCAGGAATGGTTCGAATGTGTTGCAGCATTTGTCTGGAAATAACACGTCCGTGACACAATTATCGCCAAAAAATATTTACTTGTTAATTTTCTCCTGTCTTTGTACAATGTTGGCAACAGTGACGGTCTCTTTCAATTGCATGACAAGTCCAGCTCTGATTGATTCGACCACAGCTGCACAACTTCCCTCTTCTTGCATCTCAAAACTCTAAAAGAAAATTTCATTATTCTTGAGCAATTAAAGTCTCGATTTRTTCACTTTATTGTACTCTTGTGACGTGAAGAAGCCGTCTGTTTCGCACGAATTTAGACGTCTAAAAATAGTTTTTTTGGCAATAAGAATTCCTATAAATATTTGATTATTCATGGTTGGGTACAAAATCGCACAATTTACCCGGAGTTTGAACACCACCAACGAACTTATGTCCGGAGAAATAAATCGCGTCTTTGTTCGCCGAATTTTCCTCAACTCCGGGAACAACGGGATTCATATTGATGTTAATTGACGGAGCCGCGATGTTGTAATCCCAGAAAGCAAGTGCTTGGTACTGATGCAGCAGAATAGTACAGGCAACATCATCAATAACAATCCCAGTCACATTGGAAGCCACTGAAAAACACCCAATCATTTGTCTCCCGTAATTCTGGTGAAAACGCAGCTGGTTTTCCAAATCGACCAGATCCAAGAACCCTTCCTTGGTCTCCGCAATTCGGATCATCTAAACAAAGATAATTTTTAGAWAAAGAGTGCAAAACAAGCCAATAATTTCACGCTTGGCACAGCACCAAGAGGAAGAAACCCACCTTAGCGCCGATTTCTTGCCACAAGTGGATGTTATCGTGGTGCTCACTTGAGCCAGTGAACACAATTGGGGGTTCTCGCAGGTCCAAAGCACTGATTAATTTCTGGAGGGCATCCGTACAACCATGACCGGTAAAAATAACCGCGTCGGAATCAGAGGCGTTCGATGCGTTTTTAATTATATCGCGGGCTTCTTGTCTGGAAAAAATTACGAGATCAAACAGATTTGATTAAGCTAAGTGGATAATGTGATCAGGATATCTTCACTTCCAGTGCAAGTGCACCACATTATTGAATTATAACTTAGACTCTAATTTGTGTAATTATCTGTTATTACTGTTAATTTCACAACAAAACCAAAATAATTAAAATTATTTCCTTTAAAGAAACAAGAAAAAGAAACATATTTCTCAATTTAGATACTGTTAACAACTTTAGTTAATCAATTCATTATGCCACTAGTTTTTTTTTAATTGTTTTCTCAAAATCGAGTGAAAAAACCAATAAATCATTGCTTCGAAACTCGGACAAACTAGATAAATCGGTATGGTCAAGGATTATGTTCTCATGATAAAAAAACCTTAACGCTTTTAATGTTATGTTATCAATGTTTTGCAACAAACACTATAAATATGCAAAAAAACTAGCGCTGACTTTAGCCGAATATTTTTTTACTTTTTCCGAGAAATTAACCACAGAGGAAATCGGTATTCACAATTGAAGAAATCAGAAAAAATTATAAGGAAATCAATGGTAATTAGAACATATCATTGAAAAATGTGCATGTTCGACTAGTTTTTTGTTCGTTTGTTGATATATTAAGAGAAATTTTGAGAAAATAATGGRAAATTGTAAAGAAATCAGTAGAAACATGGGSAAAAWGAAAAAATTAGAAAATTGAGAAAATCGGTGTGCAAAATTTGAGGATTAAAAGAAAAACATGACGAAATAAAATGAAATCAGAGAGAAGTCAAGAAATCAAGAAAAAATAAATGAAATGAAAACAAAAATATCTGATGTATAAAATTTAGGAAATCAGAGAAAATCATCAATCAGAGAAATTCAAGGGAAATCATAGGAAATTAGAGAAAATCATCAGGAAATCAGAGGAAACACGAAAAAATCAAAGAAATAAAAAGAAATCATAAAAAAGTCAATTGAAATCATAGAGAAATCAAGGAAATACGAGAAAATCCAAGCAAAAAAAATGGTTTACAAAATTTATGAAAGAGAAGGAAATCATGAAAAAAACAGAGAAAGTCATAAAAAAATCAAAAGAAATAATGGAAAAATCAAAGCAAAAAAAAATCTGATGATACGTATACATTTGGGAAATCAGAGAAAATCATAAGAAATTTAAGAAATATCAGGAACAATAAAAGAAATCTTAGGGGAATCAAAGAAAACCGAAAAAATCAGAGCAAACATAGAAAAATCATAAGGAAATCGGAAAAAGTCAAAGAAAATCATMAAGAAAACACATTAATCCGAGAAAATTAAAGCGAAAAAAAAGTTGAGTATCTACACAAAATTTAGAAAATCACAGAGTATTATGAGAAATTAGAGAAA
>NW_025400985.1:12119295-12186866 GCF_015345945.1 Tribolium madens | reverse complement strand
AAAAAATCAGAAGAAATCAAAGAAAAAAACTGGTGTGTAAAATTTAAAATGTGGTTTACTCCTGATATTTTTCATTACTTACAATAAAAATTCCAAAATACTCTATAAATAGATTGAACATCAGAAAACTGCATTTGAGAAAAAATAAAACGCATTATTCTTCGTTTAGTTGTTTTTTGACCTTAAACTACGTAAAGATCGTCCAAATTTTCTTTTTTACTTCTTCTACTCTCACCTAAAATTAGTGGACTGAAGAGACGTTATGGAAGTAGTCGAATGTGTATTTCCATAACTTGGAAGAACTTCACGTGTGATATATTCTTCGATGAATTGAAGGGATCTCCCAGAGGCCGCATAATCGCAATAAACAGCTGGAATAAATAAAACGCGTCAGTTTGTATGCAGAAAAGGGTTCAAGAGGGTAATGGATGATAAGAGTCGTGCACTAATTAAAATATTGCACGTTTTGGAGATAGCATGACCTAGAAAAATAGCTTAAGAACTTATCAAGACAATAACATTGTAAATTATGGGTGAAATTAATTTCGCAATTCGTTATGTTTCTGACAGTAAATGTAAACAGATTATCAATAATGAATTTGTAATTCAACAAACCTTCGCGCCACAAGAGCAATGTTTAAATACGCCTACGAAGTGTTTAATACCAATGACAAACATCATTTCACCCCGTCTGATCTGCATCAATGTCAAGAAAAAGCCTTGGCACTTTGAAACAAATTCAGTCAATCATCCCGATGTGAAATATCATTTTCATTTGCATTAATTACCGGAAGCAATATAATTCAACCTTCCGTGCAGAAACTTACAAAAATCCATAGGTTGCAAATTACATTCAAATGCGACTAACATCGATTTGAATTCTTTTCAAGTAAAGGTTAACTCGTCGCTTTTTAAATCGTATGACAATCAACATGCAAATTAACAAAACTCGATTAAAAATTCCGCAAAGGYAAACCAATTAATTAAACGCTAACTTGACTAAGATAAAACGAAACTGGTTATGGCCAGATAAGTCAACAATCATAAAGGTGTCCAAACAGTCGTCACAATTGATAAAAATCGTGATTTTTTTATAACACATTTTAAGCACATGACAACAAAAACTCATTATCCTGCTTGCAAATGTTGACTGGAAACAATACACTTGTCTTATTAGAGTTCCTTGAAGACTTGTGACACTGAACGTCAAACCGAGCCAATTTTGTATTATGTAGATAAAGTGTATAACAGTATAACAATAATTTTACACAACTTTGCAAAGTCCATAAGTTAAAACAGTGCAATCAATAGAGTTTCCTGAAGTAAGAGAAAGACGAATTATACAGCAAATCGAAACAATTTGTTGTTCCTATGTCTACATATACAGGGTGCGCTAGAACTCGCGTCCCAGAGAAAAATACCATGTAAAGTAAGATACAAGAAACATGGAATAAATGTTAAAAAAATTCTATATGATGAAGTTATGAGAGTTTAAATTTTACACTTTGACTTTACATATTAATTTCTCTTGAAAAAATAGTTTTTCAAGGTTTTTTGCTACAAACAATTAGAAGAGGTATCCTAAATTGTAACTCTGTTTAATGTTATTTGTGGCGTTTACTGACAAAATTTTTATACAGTCGGTAGACATAAAAAAACTGAGACAAACATGACAATTCTATAAGTCGAAAAACCAGAAGTTTGGCTTTTTACAAATAAGGTTGTAAAAGTTATGACATTGTCACAAACATCAAGTTGGAGTTCAGTTTTTYAAAGCTGTCTACATTTACAAGGGTTTTATAAATAACACAAGTAATCTAGCATCTCTTTAGGTTCAAAGAGCTTCAACGGTCATTTTTAAATTGGGTGACAATTCAAAAGTTTGGTTTGGTACACATTGAGCAATTGATTGTACCAGTTTTTTTTGTCCACCAACTGTACCTTTACGTAATAATTATTAAAAAAAAAACAGATACAAGATCATCAGTATCATTAAATAGACACAATCATGTCAAATGTCAAAATTTTTTGACAGATAATTTTTTACATATTTCTAGTATCTTATCTTTCTTGAAATTTTTCTCCAAGGCGCGAGTAAGTATTATCGTATCAACAAGAMATTACTCCCTAGGATTTAGGKATATTCGTGCATARGTTGACATAAATTTGGTTACGTGGGTTTGTAGCGACAAACAAAAGATATTGTAACTAGTGTCAAACATTTACGTTAAGTCACCTGTCAGCTTGTATAGACAACTCAATTGACAGTTGACAGCAAGTTGTCAGAAAAAGTCAACCGTCAATAACAAGGGGTAACCAACCCTAAGCATTCAAAATTACTTCTGAAAATTCTAGTTACAAACAACRTGGAAAACGTAATTTTCCTAAAAATTCAAATCCTAGGTGATAATTTCTTGTTGACAAATCTGTAAGTATTTATTAAATTATGAAAAGAAATTAATTGTGTTTTAAATAAAGTGTATTATTTGTTAAATTCTCTTTCAAAATTTGTAGAAAATGAACACATTCCTAGAACAATTTAGTTAAAACTTAATTGAACTGAATTACATGTTCTTCTTACGATTTGTCATTTTTGAAARCTAAACAAATTTGTGAAAGCACTGGCTTTGGCACTGCAAAACACTATAGAGTTCCTATATTTGAACTTTTAATTTTTAATTGTGAATTTTTATTTTACAAATGTTTTTGCCCTAAAGTCGATATGTATCCAATTTTATTGTTACATACATYAGCCTATGTATATAAAAAATRAGAAAATTGACATTTAGTKTCCCAACTCTTCTAATATACTCTAGTTTTATAATTTGTCATCACTTGTTTCAAAGTTAAAAACTTGGCTAAATTAAATTTTCTACATACCGGTGTGAGTAAGATTTCAAATAACAAAGTTATGAAAAAATGATATGCTCTTTTTACGATTTGTCATTTTTGAAAGCTAAACAAATTTGTGAAAGCACTGAATATGGCACTGAAAAACACTATAGATCTCCTATATTTRAATTTTTAATTTTTATTTGTCAATTTTTTATTTATAATATTTTACAAATATTTTTGACCTTTTGTTAAATTTAAAGGAAACGCCACCAATCTTATTGTTATACATCAGCCGATGTACAGAGTGTTCAAAAAGTCGCGCAGTTCCTTGAAAGGGAGCAATTGGGTAGTCCCCCAGAGTTTTGAAAAAATGTTTAAAAAATTCTATCTATAAAAATTTCGAAGTTATAAGAGTTTAAATTTTGCACTTGTTTAATGTTATTTGAGGCTTTTATTGACAAAATTTTTGTACCTTTAGTAAATAATTATAAAAAACATATACAAGATCATCAGTATCATTAAATAGACTTTAAAAAATGTCAAATGTCAAAATTTTTTGACAGATAGAATTTTTTAAACAGTTTTTCAGTACCTACTCTGGTGGACTACCCAATTACTCCCTTTCAAAGAAGTGCGCGATTTTTTGAACACGGTATATAAAAAAATGAGAAAATTTTTAGTGTCCCAACTCTTTTAATATACTCTAGTTTTATAATCTGTCGTCACTTGTCTCCAAGTTAAAAAACTTGGAAAAATTTTTTCTACATACCGGTGTGAGTAAGATTCAAATAACAAAGTTATGAAAAAATTCCATAATTACAGCCTACGCCTTACACGTGTCAGTCGCATTATTAGCGGTATTCGTTTCGTTTTTATCTCAAAACCAACACAAAATACAAGGAAACTTCCAAAGTTCGGATGCTWCAGCTGATTATTGCAAAATAATTTCGAAAATAGCAGGTGAACCCACTGCCAAGCCTTGATCTAATAAATTTGCAAAGATATTTAGAAAGTTGTCTTGGAGGAATACTGCAACTTCGAAAACCAATAATTACGGAGCGTTTAATTTAGTAATAAATTAATCGATGAATTAGGAATTGATACCTTAACATTTACTTAATTACAAGAGTTTAGTAGGCCGTCAATTTTCTTGGAAAATCAAACTGCACTTATATAACGGTTGTCCCAATACTCGATACAACGATGCAAAAAATTTGAAAAAATCTACGTTTGATAAATAGTTTTGTTTACAATAAAGTTGCAGATAAGAAATGTCAAACGTGGGCGATTCGCACCTTCAAAAAAATAAATAAATGTTTACTCCACGTTAAAAAACTTATCGAGACCTTAAACTTGAATTTATCACCTTATCGACACTAAAATCAGCATTGTTTTAATAAAATGGGAATGCTGGATCGCAAGCAAATCAAGGACTTTTCACACTCTGAATATTTGTTTGAATAAACAGCGGAAATAGTGTGAAAATGAATTTTTTGGACACTATTTATAAACCAGACAGTATCAGACAGGAGTTGATAAGAAAACAAAGCCCACGCGTAAATATTATCTGATTATCTAATTCCACAAAACATGCAAAACAGTTTGCTTCAACTAATGTTTCTTATCAAAACTCGATTTTATGATTTTGTTTGTTCCATGTGATCATTAAAATTTAATTGGGCTAAAACAAAGCGACACACTTAAAAAGTGGCACGTTGAACCCACCCCTGAAACAATTTCAGGAAATTGAAAGTAATAATTAACTAAACTAACGTGTTTCCAGAGCAAGGCTTTGTATTTTAACCCTCAATAGWTTTCTAATCCTGACCCACATTTATATCAGTCCTTAATGATATCAATAGGACCCCGAATCCTTCCACTTATCACGAATGATTTTTCTTGTTTTGATTTTTCAATTAGTGCTAGTTGTTTATTGGAATTTTATAGCAACTCGTCATTTTATCGCTCACTTGGCATATTTTATGCAAGCCATGTGTAAAACCGAATGTGGGGGACACGTGGCTTGAAGAATCTGCGTATCTTACAAATCCATCAATATTTATTCAAGTATAATACCTAGTCAAGCACGTGTTGTATTTTGAAATTATCAAAACTTGAGTGAAACAAAACGTTAACAAGGCTGGAAAACGGCCAAAACCACCACAAAGTTGCACTACAATTAATTTAAATCCCTGAATTAGTGATCTTTCCCAGTGTTGGTTGGCAAGTCGTCAATATTTCTAAAAGTAGACATGGTTCGTGATCTTGAAAAAGTGCCATAAATACAATATGAAAAATATCGGACACGAGACGGGTCAAAGTTGCCACCCTTACGAAATTAGTATTTTTAGCACACAAAGAATTAAGTATTTAAAAATTTAATAAACGACATGATGATAGCTAAATGTAGGACACTTTTTGCTACAATTCATACACGAGCAAATTAGACATTTTAGCCTTGTACAATTTTTTATTAGCGTCTGCGAATGTGAGACTAATTGAATACATGAATTGTTAAACATTGGGTTGGGTAAACGTTATATAATCGAAAAGAAATTTCTCATCAAAATGCATGAGTTTACCTGATTTATTAGCAGTGTGAAAACATCCAAAAAAGTTAAATACAAACATTTTAAACAAACAAAACAAATATTTTAAGTAAAACTGTTTTCTTAACCCATTTTTCCAAAATATGCGGTTCACCAAAAATCCAAAAGTATTATTCTTTTAGATCTCTCTTTATTTTAATTTTTTACAGATGATTTTCCAAAAAAACAACTCTATTCCTCATTTTTACAATTTTTTTAATGAAGATTAATTAAATTTTCCCAGTCATCAAAATTCGATATAATTGTTCAGTTATAGTGATATAGCTAATTAAAAAAATTCTGAGTCTGGCAAAAAATTTCCCATGGGTTCATGAACTTATTTTTTCTGTTATGAATCTTTTAATTCACTGAAGTCGGTCATAAACTTGCAGTAAAAGCCGTTAACAAATTTTCAGGTCTACCAAACTAAAAGCAATAATTTTTTCATTCTTCAGTTTTTCACATCAATGAGACTGAAAAAATATCGCTTATATGATAAAAAATTTGTTCTTCCTTTTAATCCACTAAAACTTTCAAATTACATTGCGACAGGAAAAAAATAAATTAATAAAAAATTTTAAGCATAATAAAAATTACAATTCCAAAAAAGTAAAACACATTTCAACCCATTTTTCAAAAATTTGTGTTTCACCAAAAGTGTTATAATCTCTTTACTTTAATTTTTTATTTTTTCACAGATGATATTCCAAAAAACAAGAAATTACACACTTTCTATCCTTCATGTTTAGAGATTTTTCTTAATATAGTCCAGAATTGGCGATTTTTAATTTTCCCAGTCATCAAAAATCGATAGAATTGTTCAGTTAKTGAAGCTAATTAAAAAATCCCGAGTCTGGCAAAAATTTTCCGATGGGTTCATGAACTTATTTTTTCTGTTATGAATCTTTTTGATTTACTGCAGTAGGTCATAAACTTACAGTAAAAGCAATTTTCAAATTTTCAGAACTAGCAAAATAAAAGCAATATTTTATAATTCTTGTTTGTTTTTATTCTGTTTTTTTACTTAACTTTAGTTAGTAAAAAAAAGTAGAACACATTTGTTTTTTCTAAAACATTTTCTGAGCCAACCCGGAACAATTAGTACTAAAAAATCACTTCTGGACTAGATATAAGAAAACATTAATATAATTTCTCATTTGAGCACTTAGATGATAAAAAAATTTGTTTTCTTGTTATTCCACTAAAAGTTCCAAATTTTACTGTGACAACAGAAAAAAACCAAATAAATTAATAAAAAATGGCAAACAATACGAACTATAATTCCTACTTGACAACAAAATACTTGCAAACAAAGAAAAAATATCGTGCCCAACAATAGATTTAATCTTTTGATCCTATCGTCGCACACATGTCTAGAGTGTGCAAATTAAAATGTTAATAAATTCGTGTTATTTGACCACAAATGAATAACCTGAAAGGATCTTGTTAATGGCACAATTTCAAGACACTTGAATACTCCACAATGGAAATGAACGTTCTAATAATATGATTCGTCTTAAATTGAAACTGAATYAATTGCCAACAACGTATTATCCCAATAAATTGGCGCTTGAGTGGAACATAACCGAAAATTTCGTGTTTTGACTCACATTTTCGTAGATTAAAATCCCAAGGTTCAGCCCTTCAGTATTTGTTACGACTTATCAGTGATGTTTTTTAAAGTTATCATTATATAAATTGACATTTCCTTCAATGTTTTTGCATATCGTGAGATAACAGCCCGTCTTCCTAAACACTCACTTGAATGTGAATATCCTTCAACAAAAAAGCGTCTTGGTTGAATACCAATCAATTTATAAATATTTATGTTTGATGAAATTGTTTTTTGAGCTCGGTAGCCAAATTGGCGTCATCCAATCGTTGAACTGGCTGTCCAGTTATGTAAATATCGATAAACTTTGAACTTAGTGCAAAATTGTTTTTCCAGCTGGTAATTTGCAAAAAGCCATCAATCACGCAACTGGTTGCGTAAGGAGGGCCCTCGAGTAAATGTCAAATAGGTGCTATTACAGTTTCGTAATGGTTTAGCTAGACATTTGGTCGCCTTTCATTCCCTCCAGCTGTACTTGTTTTGATCAACCTTATCAAAGATTTATTCATTTATGACGATGATGTCATCCGCTTTTTATTCAAATTAATTGTTTGGCATGTAGAAAGTTGGGAATAATGGTCGCAAAAGTCTAATTTATGACACTGTTTATCCACGCGTGTCGCGAATTCGGTGGCCTTGTTTTGGCCATGAAACGTTTCAGCCGGGAATGAATTCGATTCCAGAGAGAAATTATTCGAAATAAATGCGTTTGACGCAACTCTGAGCAATGTCAAGGTTGAAAAATCGCAAGAAAGTTTATTAATCGTAATTTTCCGGGTTATACATGAACTTTCTATTTTTACCACTTTCTCGATTTGAGGAGGAAAAGGAAGTCGCACCCAATAAAATTCTATTTTTGATATTAGCATCGCTTTGTGCATTCTAAAATTAGAGGTTTCCGTCTTTTTCGAAAAAATTTTCATTGACGTTATTGGTGTTATTGAAACGCGTATTCGTCTCGATTATATTAGCTGAATTGCTTCATCAGGGTCGGTTTTGTGTTTCATTTTCTGTTCTACTTGTTCTTGACTGTTTCCGTGAATTAACTAACTCATTTAATAAATTTGTCCTGTTGGTCACTCGAGGACAATTAAACCACCTAATCTCTCCCACAATCAGTCAATGTCAAAGGGTTTTAAAAAAACGCGAGGTCAATGCCTTTTGCCTATAATTAACCCCCAGGTGGACTATTAATAATAGGCATCATTTCCTGAGTCGCTACACTGCATCATCATTCCACAAAAGGATTTTTAACGTGTCATTACTGTTGTTTCCTTGAAAAGCTACGTCAAAACAACTCCGAGACATGCATTTTCCTTGAATCGATTGGGGTTGTTCGCACTTCTTTTACATTTTTCATTGTTCAATTATAATGTCAAGCGTTTCGTGTTGTATTGAATGGAGGTGCCCCTTTTTCACCGGCTATTTTTAACCATGACCAAGWGACTGAAAGCGATTTTATTTCTTTTTGCCACGCGAACTGGTTGCCATTCATGACAATAAGAGTAATTAATTCTTTAAGAATAGTATTTTAAAAAACGAGCGCTACGAGCAGCGTAGTAGCGAGTTGAGGAACAAAAGATTGCTTGAATGGCAAGGGAGAAAACAAATCCAAGAAATTAAAAAAAATTATTATTYCTTTTTTTCAAAAATTTAGTATTGTTTGTTTAGTATTGGTTTTTTCAAATTTTCGGAACAAATTAACAATTAACAAAATTTATTAACTGTTAATTTGAAAAAATTAAATCATATTTTTTTTGGATTTTTTTTAAATCTATAAAAAAAATTAGGAAATAATACAGGTACTGAAAAATTATTATGAAAAAAAATCATTTTTAATTTTTTTTAATTAATTAATTTAAAAAAAAAATCTAAATTATATACAGGGTGTTTAAAAAATCACGCACTTCCGTGACACTGTGTCATCGGGCGGTGCACTAGACAASAAGAAAAATGTAAAAAAAAATCTCTAAAAATTCCGAAGTTATGAGAGTTTAAATTTTGCACTATAACTATTTATTTCTGTTAGAAAAATAATTTTCCAAGTTTTTTTGCTACAGGCTATTAGAAGAGGAAACAAAGAAGCTGTATCCTAAATTGTAATTCTGTTTAGTGTTATTTGTGGCTTTTATTGACAAAATTTTTGTACCTTTAGTATATGATTATAAACAAACATATACAAGATCATCAGTATCATTAAATAGACTTAAAAAAAGTCAAATGTCAAAAAATAAATGTCAAAATTTTTTGACAGAGAATTTTTTAAATATTTTTTCGGTACTCTGGGGGACTTCCTTTTAAAGAAGTGCGCGATTTTTTGAACACTTTAACAAATAACTAATGGAAAATTGTAAAAAAGGTTAAAAAAATGAGAAAAAACAAAMATTTTTCAATTTTTTCTCGCACTATTTCTTGAGATTGCGTTATAACCGTAGCATACAAAAAAATTTGCCTATAAATTTCAAAGCTTGAAAATGTTCGTTTTTTTAATCTAAATACGACCATTTTTCAATGAGATACAGCATTGCAAATTACAACTTTTCAAAAATCACCAAAAAAATTACAGCATTACAAATTACAATTTTTAAAAAAATCACCAAAAAAATTAGGAAATATTTTTGTTCCCTCTATTTTTTTCCGGTTTTTATGTTGATTTGAAACATTTTCAAATTTAGGGAATTTTATGTCAGTTGGTGATATCACGAATCACCATCATTTGTAATTTGAAAATCAACTTGTAAGGTTTTTGATGTTCGCCACCAAAAATTCGGAAAGTTGAAAATATTATTGAAAAATTTACTTCCAACGGCATTGTCACCAACATTAAAAACATAAAATGCACTAGGCTGTTAACGCACCCAAAGGAGTTTGCTAATAGTCTTGTTGGAGACTCAAAATAGAAAAATAGCTAGAAATGGTGGTCAAATCCCATCAGATTCGAAAATGTTTTGTTGAAATTATTGTATACAGCAATTTTTTTGTTTCTGTTAAATTCTTGCCAAAAAACAAGTTAAAAAAGCTTCACTCTAATTTCATTGACCGTTCATTTTTTACATAAAACGCTCGTAAAAGCCAAGTTTCAATTAGAGGCCTTCGACCTCACTTAAGAAAAACAGGTGGTTAAATAGTTGGGCCAAAATTAATGCCTCTTCCTTTACACACAATTTGAAAAGTCAGTTTGGCGCATTTGGTTACGAAATTGGCACCGTCTCAAGAACCACAAATTGCCAAACATGTTTAAAAAATAAAATCGCGATTGCGATTCCAAGAACAATATTTGCATACAAGTTGATTGAAAACTTGTCAAGTGATTCGAGAAAGGGCGATGAACTGGTCGATTTTTCACTCAAAGGGTAATAATATGTTTGTGATCAGTTTTCGGGGTTATTGTACGACGTAATAGTGGCCCCACCAGCGATGGTGTGGGGGTAGGTCACCCCGCGATCGATACGACGGCACGTGCACCCCATTCCCGAAAACAAGACCATCCCTTGGCCCACTTAAGTCGCAGTCGGTTCGTTCAACTTGAAGTTTTGCTCCCACCTGAGTTATTACTGCAGCGACACACTGTCTAGTGGTTACGCAGGATGAAAGCAAAATCGCGACTAATTTTATGGGGCAATTAGCAATTCCGCGAACAAATTATTTTATTGTCTCTGAGACGAGCTGCTGGCCTATTTGACCAATTTTTGCAGCGACCTCAATTCGGTTCGCGGAAATTTGCGACATTAGACGCGATTTTTTCCACAATTAATTGGGCTAAAAACGTAACATAAATAAATAGCGGCTACCAACTGCAAACTTGAGGTATTTTAAGAATTTTATAGGCTGTAAAAAACCAATTTACAAACAAGTTTTAACAAATAATTATTTTTGTTACAAGTACCCAAATCTAAAATACAGTTTTTGCGACAAATTCTATTTTCGGACGAGACGAAGCCGAGCAAGTGAGTTATTCGCAAAATAAAAAATATTTTATCAAGTCAAAAAAACAGTCATTTTAGAAATTTAAATTCATCCATACTACATTTTTACACTGACGCAAATTTTCACCGCTAATTGCAACCGTACACAAAATCTTCAAAGATTTCGCCTTTTAAATAAATTATTCAAAATGATAACACACTTCCATTGTGTTAATTATGCTTGACTTATGAATCACTCCTGCAAACAAAACAACCTTTGTAAATAGCAAAAATCGATTTTGAATTCATGATTCGGTCAAAAATTAATTTTTTGGCAATGAAAAAATTTAAATGTTGGGAAGTTATTTGGCAAAAATCTCTGCAGGAGCGCATCACGTGTTCCATAAAATCGGAATTCAAGGGCGATCAGTGCATTTGTGGCAAAATCCATGTATTAATAGCAAACAAGCTGGCAATGTCACTTCACCGGATTTATTTGTTTACTACAATCCCAGTCGAGACTTAAAAATTACCTTTTCTGCGCCCGAATGGTCCCAAAAAGGCGTTATTTTTCCCGATGATGTTATCATCAATGTATTTAATTAATTTGGTGGCTTCTTCGTTCTTCCTGGGAAGATTCGCCGAACTTGGTCTTTGTTTCGGGGATCGAAGAGAATAGTCTTCAGGAAAGGTAAAGATCTTTCTGCTCCCGTAGGATTTTCTTATTGTAGTCGTCGATGTCATTTTTTACTCATCATATGGCACAACATAAACATACGCCGGTATTATGTCACTCACACAACCGTATAGCACTGAACACCGATTCCTACTATCAAAACCAACATTGCTATCGCTGTGGAAGAAACACCAGCAGGAATCGCTGAAGCCAAGCTTGAGGACGATCGATTGAAGCGAAAACTACCGAACGCAGCAGGAATTTTTCCTGTCATGCGCCGGCATTTATGCAACCAAATGTACACCAAACCGGTGTATATGATACCAAATCAAAAACGATTATTTATTTATAAAAATTGTTTATTGTTAGGCAATAAATACAAAACGTTACTTTACAGGTTTCATTTGCCATAAACCATCATTTAAATAGTGGCAGTTTTCGACTCCTATTCCTTTATTAATTTTCGTTCTGAAACATTTGCCTTTAACATCAACCAAAACCATGAAAATACTTACATGTCCTCGGTGGATAATGTTGTTTTACCAATAGCCAAAGCATGTTGTTTACCTTCTGCCATAATGGCCTTAATTTTAATTAGTTAATTAGTTTTATATAATTTTTTACTTACCACGACTGTGTCTTTCGGGACTTCAGTCATTTTTGCTCCAGGTGACGTCAGTCCCGGGCACATTATATTCGCACCGCTTAATACAAACCTAATAGCCCCCTTGTCGACTTGCAGCATTGGCAGGAAAAACGGATCTGTGACACACTTCCATTACATTAAGCTCAACAAAATGGTGAAAACGTACATTTGTGAAGTAGTCTCAATGTCGGCATCCACTGACCTTCCCTATGCCTGAAAAAGAGCAGCTCTCCCGCTGAATTCACAATAATTTCTACATGGTCATGGCTGAAAATAAGACTAGATTAAAACGGACTTTTCGCTAAATAAATTCTCACCATTTTACTATACGCAGTGCATCTTTCTTCGGTAAAATATTGTCGATAAAACCTTCCAAATGGGGGTAACAATCCACAAGTTTCGACCGGATCCCTTTCTGAACCGAAGATTTCAACTGCAAAACACCGGAAATGCTTTCCTTTTCATCGAATCTGTAAAAATAGACGTTAGCGCACAAAAATAGAGCAACTGTTCYAAAAAATACTTTTTAAACATATTTTCCGAAAGTAAGGCAATTTTTAGGTTAAGTTAATTGCAGCTGTCAACACCCCGGCCGATGGAGCCACAAGTAATCAAATCCTGTGATCAAATCCACAAAATTTTTAAATTTAATTCCAGTTTATTAAATTCTCGTAAAATTCCCCCAGGCTAAACTGTGTGAATCTCTTAAAAACGTTAAAATTATTTAAAAAAAATGTAAAGATAAACCGGCAACAGCTTAATAAAAAAGTGCATCCAACATTTGATATAAAATCGAATCCACCAAATTCATCCGATAAATCAAATTGCAGAATCTAGGGGATTTAACTTCAAAAGTTGGCCTCACTAAATCCCTTCCATTACACAATGTTGCCGTTTTAATTTTCCTCAGTTTTGATAAACAAATAATAAATAAAAGATTCTTTGTAATTAAGAAATATTGAATACCCTAATGATAAAATTCAAATTATTTTTGTTAATCTGCAATTGAATATATTTCAATAATCGAATATTGTGTGATTGAGGATGTGGTAGTGGGGTAAAAAAAGAGAATTAAAATTTACGTCGATAGCAAAATACCACCGAATAGTTTATTAACACAATCATATTCACAAGGACATGATTTTATAATTTATGTGAAACATTGACTAATCTAAGTGTATTGGGAATTTAACTATTTCTTCATAACAAAATACTTGAAACAAAATAATAGGACATTCATTACATAAACGGAGAACACATTGTTATAAAAGTATATATTATAGTTTGAAAAGCTCGAAATATAATTATTAATTTATCAACACAGTCAAGAGTGGTAAGTGCGGGTACARAACCACGTCACATTCAATTTGGGTGGCAATCATGCAATAGGTATATAAACTTACAGATCTAAATCACTTTTCCTATTATTCAATTATTAATCAATTAAAAATTATGTTATAAAAACATCACGCACACAAACGAACAGCCAGTGGGTTGTGACAATTCCACATAGAAGTTGTTCGGCGCAAAAAAAGACTTAATTTTCCTCGACTACGAAACCATTGTCGACACCAAAAACAAAGTAAATACAGGACTAGAGTCCCAGTGTGTATTTAATAACTTAAATTAGCTTTAACTTTTCCTAAATGACGAGCGCATCGACGCTCTAATCCTCGCCCTCTTCCTCTTCAGATTCGGCCTCCTGCAACCATGTGAGCCACTGATTCACCTAACAATACCACATTTTATTAAATCAAAAGCAAAAACCTCTATTTCAAACCTGGAACAAAGCTTGTCCCTTGCCGGGATAGGCGTCAGTGACATCCTCCTTCCAGTTCAAAAAGGCCTCCTCGTCGACAATCTCCAAGTCATAGAGGGCCATAAACCACCTGAGTAGTTGCCCTTTCGGGAAGTTTAACGAGTACAAGTGCACCTGCAAAGAATACACGGCGACGAGTTGAAGATGAAGCTTTTCCCTTAGAAACGCATGCAAAATCGGCTGATAACGTTCCAGCATACTTTTCTCTTTCTCCGCAACGGCTTTATCGTCGCCACTCGCGGCCGCTTCCTGCGTTATATACTTCAACAACACCGTCATGAGTGCATTTATAAAACCCGGATCGTTGAAATTCGACGGATCTAAATTCTCCTTGATCCATTTATAGTACGATTGTGGATTCGGATCGGTATTTAGCTGTCTCGCTAATTCAGCTTGGATGCGCAACAATGGATATAAAAATGTCAAATCGCGCTCTTCTAAAATCTCCGAAAGACGTTCTTTAGTCTTGTCACTTTCGGGCAACTGTGTCAAGAGATTAACTTTGCTTTTATTGAAGAGTTCRGTGAGTTCGGGTTTGCCACGTTTCTGGTGTAAATGTTGCAACACGACGAGGAAAAGAGGATAATGAGCACCATTGTCGGTCAACGATGCCACTTCCGATAGCAAAGTCAGATGTTCAGTTATAGCAACACTGAAGAGATATGCAACAGCATTTGTAGCTTTCTCGATCTCGTTTTCTCGTTCGTCTAAAATGTTGCATAATGACTTGAAGGTGTCTTGAAGGGTGTTACTATTCACGGCGTTCTCTTCTTTCAAATTACTTAGGAATTTGATAAGCTTCTCTTGTTCCACATCTGAGAAAAATGATAATAAATCAAGTTTCGCTACGTAACTTGTTTTGAGTTGAAACCTACCCGATTTATCTACTGCAATTGACAAACCGTGCAACATTATATCCTTGGCGAATTTATCGGGGACTTTATGCTCTTTATACATATTAACGGCTTGCTTCACGTCGATATCACCCTTCCAATATTCGTCCAAAAGCGACGCGAACTTCTTCAAAACTTCATCYTTTGTTGGACCCTAGCATAAACGATAACTCTTAGAATTTGCACTATTGCATAAAATAACCTTTGAATAACCATCAATGATTTATGGGTGACCAAAGTACAAAATATAGTTTGTTATGAGTGAACAATAAAAAACTATTTGCGTCATAGCAATTTGCTACAAAATTTTTAACATTTATTTCAAATTAGATAAACCCCAAGATACATAAAAAATTAGGAACAAATTGGTTAAGTTGTAAAAAGGGTGTTAGCACGCGATATTATGCTTAAAAAACATCGATTTTTTAAAACGTGGTTACAGAAATAATCTAAATTATTTTCTTTATTATCCCTCATTAATTTAAAAAAATTCTAAAACTGTATTGCATCATCAATAATTAAGTAATAAGTATTATTATAGTTATTATTATAAATTAATAGTTATTTGTTCGACGAGTCTGAGTGTAAATCGGACGCATTATTTCACCGAGTGGAACCATGAGTGTTAACGAGTGGTTTATCATTCACGAGGTGAAGACAACATTTTATTCTTAGAATTAGACTCAACAAGGCTGAAAATTGCTTTACATTTGTTAAAAATAATCTGACGTTTGGTATTGAGAAATGCCAAACAGTTGTCAAAACTTCCTTACATGAGAGAAAAACCGTAAATTTTAAAAGTGTCGAAGAATAAAAATTATTAAACAATAAACAAGTGCATTGATACTTTGCGGACAAAAACGGATCGCAAAGTCATCTTGTTAACTTTACGTGTGAAACGGCCCTTACATAATAACCTGACTTGAATGTAGTCTCCTGTCATTTTGACGGTTTTAAAGTTTTAAAAAGTCAAATCTGACGTTAAAGCCTGGTTTACAGTAAAGTTTCAGAAAGTGTCAATTTTTTTTTATTCATTATTAACGATCAACAAAAACTTTTTTTTCTCCTTTGTTTGATTAAACTTCTGTTCTGTTTTCATTATAAACTTACCTCCTCTGCATTGTAAAATTCTAAACAGTAAAGAATATTAAAAAACACAAAATTCTCCTTGCAAAACGTGAGTTTCTCAATGTTTTAAAATTTTTGCCAATTAAAAAACAATGGTTTCAATAAGAATTATCTTCGTATTTAAATTAAATGTAAATATGATATAAAAATAAGTGATGGTTGAAAAAAATCTTGAAAGAAACCTACCTTATCCTTCTTTGATTGTTTTGGCTTCTCAGAGCTTACTTGTTTGATGGGTAATGGTTCTTTATGTAAGGTAGCTGGCGCTTGTTTCATACTCTGAGTAAACGATGGTTCTATGGTTCTACTATTCATCATGTTGTTTGTTTTAACTGAAGCTTTATTAAAAAGCATCGACGTAGGTCTCAATTCCACGTCTTCGATTTCTTCTTTTGGCATAATGAAGTTTTTCTTGAAACGTGGAGCGATTTCTTTGTTGCTTTCTGCAAGTGTCAAATATTAAGTAAATAATTTAGTATTGTTTTTTTTTATATTCTCACGATTGTTGTATTGTGAATTGGCATTATTCTGGTTGTGCTTATACTGTCCCCTTTGATTGGAGTAGTTATTATATCCGCTGCGTTGGTTGTTGTGTCCGCGAAATCCTCCATCTCTTTGATTTCCAAATCCGTTGATACCGAAAGTATTAGTTGGTATTAAATTCGGTGATGATGTTAAATTGATGTTCATGATCATGTCGTCGATGCCGGTTCTGGTCTTCATCGGATGTCGGAACAGTTCTGATCTTTCGCTGTCCCTTTCGTGATTGTTTCGATCCCTTCTATATCCCGGTCGATCGTCGTCGGCCGGTCTGATCTGATTAATGGGCATGGGGCCTTCCACAACCGTTGCCTTTCTCGGCACCCACCCATTATGTCTCAAATCGATCGTATCTTTCAACATGAAACGAATCCTTGGCTGTAAATCCGTATTAGCCGCTAGTAATTTCATACGATCGAAGTACTGCTCCATGAGTTTCTGTCCCTTGTTGGTGTCCAAAATGCGACCGCATGTTCGCATGATTTGACACAAACATTCCAAGTCCTCGGAAGGATCGTCGCCGCGGCGCACCAGTAACTCCTGGATGCACCGGTGGAGGATACCCTCCGATAATATCTCCAATTTGCCGAGCTCACCGATAAATTTAATATTGCCAAGCATTTTACGCTTGGCCACCTGACGACGCTCCTCATCTTCGTCGTTTAAGCCGGAACTGATCGATTCCAAAGCCGCCGCGCGGTTGTCGAATTCTAACTTGCACTTGTTGAGCAGAAGAACACGAAAGGTGCACGTGCTACCGTCGGACTCGAAATTCGGAGCTTCCTCTGATAGGCGCTTGCACAGCTGCGCGTACATAGACGAGTACTTCGGCTCGTCGAGGGCCTTGTCAAAGATGAGCAGGATGACGCCCTGCAACATCACAACATGAAATTTTTCTCATTTAAAAAACATATTGTATTTCAAGAAAATCAAATTAAACAATGTACAAAAAGTGTCGATCTCATATTTCGACACCAATCACCAGAAAATAGTATAAATATTATTCAAGGAGCGTATAATAATGACTATTATTCACGAAGGTAAAGTTTAAAAAAACAAGTCGTTGACGAGTTTTTTAATCACCTGAGTGAAAAATAGCCATTATATGCGAGTAGAATACTATGCTTTATCTACCACTATAAAATACTTTCGATTATTGATTTTTTTCGATTTTCGATTTGACAAAGTTGACGCTTTAATTTAATTAATAAAAATGTCAAATTGYGTTCAAACTGTAAGCCATACAAGGAAGAGTCGTGGAATATAAATTTATATTTCACGGAGTGTAATATGAACTCAATTATGTGCCTATACAAACATCATAATAGTCGCAGATAATAGTATATTATGATACGAGTTTTATAAGAAGCATTTTGTCCTCGCTGCGCTCGTCGTGTCCAGTTGGAGACAAATTACTTTGGTCGTCAATGTCTCTTGAGTGACATTAAATTGTAAACTATGCGTTAAAGCTTGAATTACATTAAAGTGTCAGAAAAGTGACGACCAAAGTATTTTGTCTCCAACTGTCCTAAACCCGTGCGTGCAACAAAATGCCTTATAAACGAGATAACAAATACAGTATTTTTTCTACTTTGCACTAAGCACTAAACAAAAAAAGTAAAATTTCGGAATGTAGGGAATTTTGCAAGTTGACAACATTGCGCGGTGGCTAGGTGATTGAAATAAATTAATTTGAAACGTCATTATTTAATTCGTAAAAATGAATTTCGAAGGTGTTAAAGACGTTTTGCAATGTACACTTCTATTATAGAAATACGGACCTCGGCGGCAAATACGATGAACAATTTATTCCCTGTGAGATCACGCCAATATTGTTCAGTAAGTTGACGGCAAAACCCACCTAACCACAAAAATCTCAAAAGTAACAGTAAGTACCTTTTATTTTACTTTGTCCTATGACCTAAAGGTATGCGTAAGCACCACGATAATCATAATGTTCATTCTAAATATTTTTTGCAATGATTAATTAAACCAAATTTCGTATTTATTATCGTATCAGTAAGAAATTACTCCCTAAGATTTAGGGATATTCGTGAATAGGTTGCCCTAAAGTTGGTTAGGTTGGTTTGTGGTGACAAACAAAAGATTTTGTAATTAGTGTAAAAAATTTAGGTTAAGTTACCTGTCAGCTTGTATAGATAACTTAATTGATAGTTGACATCAGGTTGACAGAAAACGTCAACCGTCAACAACAAGGGATAACCAACCCTAAGCATTCAAAATTACTTCTGAAAATTCTAGTTACAAACAACATGAAAAACGTAATTTTCCTAAAAATTCAAATCCTAGGTGGTATACGTAATTTCTTTTTGACAGTTTGATAGAAATACGGTTAGGTCGCCAACATTATAAGACTAAATTTCCCTCTTTTTAGTGTATTTTTTTCATTTGTTTTCAGCGTTTCAGAAACTAGAAAATACATAATTTCTCATATAGTAATTTAATATTCATATTCATGTTGAACCTAAACCATTGTCTTTATTATTATTTTTTAAGTCGGTAAATGCCATTAGGTACGTCATATCAAAAAAAAAAAAAAAAAAATAGAAAAAAAAAAAGATCATTACGAAATATCTTGTCTTAAAAGATTAACATCAACCAAAAAAAAAGGAAACAAAAAAATAATTTTCCTATGACCCTAAAAGAAAGAAGTTTTTCCACCCTAATTTCAGAAAAGAGAGTGGCAAATCTGTCAAAATTAAAATAAAAAAATAAGCATAACCTCACAGGAAACATTTTACGTCCCCCATAGAAACGGAAAAACATGCTGCTAGATTTAATGACGAAACTGAGATATCAAGAGAAATTGTTAGTTATGAAATTTTTCTTTCTTTCTTACACCAGAGGAAAATGTCTTTTCCTCCCTGGGTCGTTATTGCCCTCTAGAAATTTAAGGCAGTAAGTTCCACCTGTGGGAGAAAAAGATACACTTTCCTCCCTTGTAATACAAATAACTATTACTCGCATCTCTTGCATAGTGAGACAGTTAAAAATTAAATAAATAAAAACTTGAAAATAAATATGTAGTAATTTCTACATAAAATAGTAAGTCTTAAGCATAATTTCAAAATAATTTTGGCAGAAAATTAAACAAACAAAAATTATAAAAAAAAATAAGTAAAATAATAGTCCAAGAGGTAGAGAACTTTTTGAAACTAATTTTCCAAGTGATTTTAAATTAAAATCGTATATTAATTTAAAGGAGATGGTGTGCATGGTAGAAAAAAAACCTAATACGCTATACCGGAATAACTCTTAAAAAATGTTGAGAGGGTGAGTCCTTTAGACCTGTATGTCTAGGAAACCTAGAACCCCCTCAAGATAGCAAGCAAAAGGTTTTTGTTTCAATTATCTCAATAAATGGATAAAACCGATTTATAAAAATTTCATTTGGAGTCATTTTTTTGTGTAAAATCTACGGTGCTATCAAAACTTGTGTTTCTTAATTATGAGGGCGAGGCACTGTGGTCATATTTAAGATGTAAAATTTTACTTTGGAAGAGGTGTTTTCAAATTTTTCTAGCGTATTCGGATTTATTGCCTATTTGTGCTTCAAAAAATGTCTCTTGTATTCGCTTGTTTTTGAAAGAAAAAAACGATATTTTACTTAAGATTGCACTTCCAAATGTAAAATAATTATGTATATTTTTTTAATATACAGGGTGTTATGTAAATAGAGCAAAATTTTTGGATTCCTTCAAGCAAGACTGTTAACGATAAATCGTATTTTCTTTTTTAAATGTTTACATTTGCAAGTTTCAACTTATTGAATGTCGAATAAAAAATACTCTTTATTCAAAAACGATGATTCGTTTGAAAAATTTAGATGATATGACTTCAATAACCATTTTTTTCGATTTTAGTGTTATTTAGAGACAATCATTTTATCAATTCATCCTTAGAGTGTAAATGACTGATCACTCTCTCAATCTAGGAACCCTAGATTAACCGAGGTTTTGATTTATCTCTAAGCCAAAAAAGTTTCCAAAAACTGACCTTTTTTTTGTTTTATTCGTTTGTTTGTTATATTGATGTTTCAAATGACGATTAAGCCAGTGGTTGTCCGTCGCAAAAGAATGACAATTACCTATAAAAGTTTGACGTTCGAATTTGAGAGGAAAGGTTGCCAAACTAAAATTTTAAATTTGATGCCAACTTGAGGATAAAAATCAGTCATTTACAGTCACCCGGTACTTTTTTCGATATGAAAATAAAACAAAATTTGATCCTTTAGCAATAGACGTACTTTTATTTATTTACCTGTAAAACTTTATTTTCTTTATTTAAATTAATTTTAAAAATAAAGATACTTATCTTTACTTTTAATCTAGCCTGCGTTATATTAAATTTCTGATTAAAGTCGTCTGTGACTTTGAAATAAAGTTGGCAAGACTGAATTACAGGTTTTACTAATTGTGTCAGGTGACGGCTATGCCAGTGGCCGACCCYCGGAAATGCATGACAATCGACTATAAAAATGTGACGTTTGATTTTGATCGYAAATGTTGCCAACTTGGTGGTAAAAAAATCCAGTACGGGAGTGAAAGTGTTTGTGGATTTACCTTTAGGATGACGCTCGAGGAGAGCTCGATGCGGAGGAGGTCATCACTCAGCTTCTGGAACTTCTCTGGGGTGAGCTTGTTGAGGATGCCGCGCACTTTGCGGAAGACGAGGTCGTTACGGGACTCGGGGGTGAGCGCATCTTGACGTCGCAATGTCGATGGAGGGACCCAGCGTCGCTTCACGGGGGGAACAGCGTCCTTCCCCGAATTACGAGCTTGTGGCCCCGTCTGCCTGGGGCTCTCCGTCGTGGTGGTGATCGGGCGCGCCTCGAAAACTCTCGCTTCGCACCAGTTCAAATCAGTCAGGCAATACGGCCTCCTCTGCCTGTGTGCACACAAAACACAAATCATTAAGCACCTGACCATTGTACAAAGACGCCAGGTCGACGACCCGGACCGCCGCCAGAAGGGGGGATGCACTGATCTTCTCAAGGTCCTTGCCACATACCAAGGATGTCTCACACACGGCAGGTGGCCGTGTGGCGGACAAAGGACCACAACCCGACCAAAGCACCCGCCACCTCAATGTCAAGACCCCAAAAACTAACCAATCACGCGTGGGGGCACGACTAAATTCGCACCCTAAATCGCAAAATCGACCACAAATTTGCACAATTTAGAGGCATTTATCGACGGTTTCAAGCTACACATGACGCATTGCATTGTTCGGGAAGAAAAAACCTCGTCCTCTAACTCAACGCTTTCGCGAATTTTACAACGCCAAAAACCACGAAAAAACTACTTACCAAGTTAAAACAACGCAAAAACCGTGCAAATATAACAATTACAACTAAAGTGGCTTCGAATAAACGCTAGAAAATCACAAGAAAATCACTTACTGGCCGTAGCTTGTTGTTTGTGAGGACACTGACTGTCGTATGAGATCGGTTACTTTCGACGTTCAAGAGAATGGAACTTTTACCGAGAATTTTTACTAAAACCACTCAATATTTTACCCACACACCACGGAAAATTGTCAACAATTAAAGAAATACTTTTCACTCACTTTACTCGTTACTTTAAATCTACTTTAAATATTGACAGACAAAAAGTTTCCAAATTGACAATAATGAAAGTTGAATTTAGTGCTTAACAGGGCTACCACGCGCCGAAACTCCCTAGATGCTCAATCGATTTCCTTCCTTCCACGAAATTCGAATTATTCATTCGAAATTCCGGCTACTTATTATCGTTAGCTAAAAATAGTTCGTAAACACCAAATATTTTGTTGTGCTTTCTTTGAGACAAAGCGTGAAAATCAAAACATTTAACTTAATTTTAAACCAACACTTTATTGATTTTTAGAATAGACTAGCGTTTCGCTGAATTAGACCATCAAAAAATTAAATTTTTCAAAATGTTTTTTTATTTGAAAATATGATTGCTGAAAAAATAGTCGTGAAACATTGAGCGGGACTCGATTTTAAAAATGCGGTAAATTTAAGTTTTTAAAGTGCAATAGTGGTAATTTTTGAATTTACCGTTGGTACAGAAAAAAAAATTATTGAAACAAAAAAAATWGTTATTTATTCGACGAGTTTGAGTGTAAATCGGACGCTTATTTATTCCACCTTGTCGATGATAAACCACTCGTTACATTTGTGGTTTAATAATCCACTCAGTGAAATAAAGCGTCCGATTTACACTCAAACGAGTTGAATACAATATTTATACTTCGAATTAGACTCAACAAGGCTTAAACTTGCTTTAAATCTCTTAAAAATAATCTGACGTTTCGTATTGAGAAATGCCAAACAGCTGTCGAAACTTCCTTACACGGGCGAAAATCCGTGAATTTTAACAGCTTGTCTCCACATAGCCACAAATTTTGTTTGCTCTTTGTTTTTGTCCCTAGAAATTTTGTTAAAAATTATGGTTATGTTTTTAAATTGAGATGTTGTCAAAATTTTGACTTTTATGAATTTTGTGTGTCTGTTTGCTTATTTAATTATAGAGCTTTCAAAGAAGCACTATAATTAAATACCCGAGGACAGACATCATTACCTAAGGTCTAAAGACAGAATTCAGTGCTAACAATTTTGATAGAAACACACTGCAAGTAAGTACAACGTTGTGAACAAAAATGAGGTTCTTTCTAGAAAAACTTAAAAAAAGGATGTATATACAGAAAAAAATTATTTAGCAAACGATACAAGTAGGTAAAGCTTGGTCCAAATCTCGTGGCGAACTGACGTTGTCAGAAATGACTGAATTTTGACACTAAACATATGTTTACTATTAAAAAAAATATTGTTCATTGGTGTATGAAATAATATTTCAAAACCACTGTTATTCCTTCAAAAATTATAATAAGTAGGTAGTCGTACATAAGATGAAAAATKATGAACAACTCGTTTCTCAAAAACGATGCAAAAAACACTAATTTAATTGCGTTCTTTCCGAGGTTCTTTCTCATTCATGTTTATTTTGTATTCTTTTCAATTTCTTCCTAAAAATAGAATTTGGTTAGCAAACCTGCATTACAAATTGCATCTACATTTTAACGGGCCTTTTTTCTAACTTCCTACTTGCGAACTATTCGTTTTACCAATTTCTAAAAACTGTTAGCCGTACCGAATTAGTTCCTTTTTTGGTGTTTCGTCTCTAAATTTTCTTAGACGATTTTTTGTGTTGAGGTTTAATGACATTGTTTTCAAATTAATTCAAAAAACCGGAACTGCCAACTTCCTTTATTTAAAATTACCGTAAATGAATTTACTAGTGGTGCCAACGTTAAGACTGTTTGGCATTTCCATTAAAAAAAACAGACTACATAGTTGTAAACCTTGGATCATAAGTTTGTAAAAAACGGTTTTACAGTGAGTTGTCATTTGAAAAAGTTATACATTTTGCAGAACTTTCAAATAAATAGTTTAAGTAACAAACGTTTAATTCAATACTTTGTATTTGTGTTCTTAAAAACACGAAGTAGAAAAAAAATCTTTTCTTCTCATAAAATAATGAGAAAATTGCATTCTAGAACATTATGCAAAACACTGAGACTTTCATTATAAATAAGTTTCTTATCTGTGATTTCACCTACGTTTCTTATTATTTTACATGATTGATGACGGATTAATGCGCGTTTTTGTTCTAAATCTTTATTAAAAATCACACAAATAAAAAGAGAATAATATTTTGTACAACAGCAGTGTTAGATACTTTCCTAAAATCTAAAAACCTAACTAACTCTTACTATTAATATTCTAAAAACTAAAAACTACATCCTCAATGTCATAACAAGATTTAATCGATTGTGGTTTCTTTGCCCCCACTGACAATGCTACTGGCCGTGTCATCATCGAAATGCTCCCCTGCGGTTAATTTTCTAGCGGCAATTTCTTGGGCTTCCCTGCGAACAAATTAATTAATTTAAGTTACACACGACAGATTGGAAAATACCTTTTCTGTGCCTCGTAATTCAGCGCATCCTGTTCCTCTTCCTCTTTTTCTTTTTGTCGTTTTTCGAAAAATTTATACGCGATATAAACGAATAAAAGGACGAGGGGGATAATAACAGCTAGGACGATACCGGACGCAATACCAGCTTGACGTTGCGAATACTCTTGTTGTCCTGGGGGAGAAAATTGCATACTTATCGGTAAATTTCAAGGAGGCTGATAAATAAAGCCATAGTAAATGATCCATTCCACACATAGGAAAGGAGCCGTCATTTATACCAATCTTACAGCAGTTTTCTCCCAACATGTGAAATAGACCGTTTACTATTCTTCAACTATGTGATTTACAAGTTTATTTAAAAAATTGTACAGTTATAATGAAATAGTACAGCATATTCCACATGCTAGGAAGCTAAACATCGGTTACTATGCTACTCTGACTACTCATCCGGTTCTTTTTCACCGGCAAAGTGTAATCATCGGAGTTGTAAGTGAATCGGTTCAAACTCGGATTTGACTGGAACTTGACTAAGTCAGGTTTACTGAAGGGTTCAGTGTAAATGACCGAAGTCGGACTTGTGGGTTTACTGTCTGGTTCAAAATCGGGTTCATTGGGATCCCAGGCCTTCTCCTCGAACTCTGTCTCAGGCAGCCCTTCAAGGGGTTCATGAGTGCGGTAAACCTTATCGTAACTTCTCCTCTTTTTCCCCATACTGCTCGTACTCGACCGGTCACTCGGAGCAGGGCTCCGGAGCGAATATTCATCATCCGACATGGGACTTAACGGTCGTGAACTTTTAACAAGGGGGGCGGCATTGTACTGCCACGAACTTCTATCATTTGCGAGTCTTTTAAACAAAGTAAACGCACAAAATGCTATTATTAGTAAAATTGGTAAAATGACTGCTAGTACTATGCCTCCAGTTATCGCTGCCTTTCTCGACGAATACTCCTGATGGCCTAATCACTCAATTAAATGCAAAACTGCGTGTGAAACACTTACGTAAACACTCGGTGTATCCATACTCTGGGATGTTCCACTCCCCGGTCGACAGACACTCGCGTCTTTGGTCCCCGACTAGAATGAAGTCTTGGCTGCATTCAAAAGTAACTTTAGTTCCTGGGACGAAGAGGAAAGTGTCTTTGCGGCCGAATCGGGGGGTTTCYAAGACACCACACGAGACGATATTATCCTTATTTATCTCTTTGAGTTGGGTGATTGAAGCTTTGTAATTGGCCGAGAAGTGGGCCACTTCTCTGTTGTAAGTCATGGCGTAGTCGTACAAACATTCGTAATTTGATGAAGTACATAAATCGTAAGCTTTGTTGCGATATTCGGACCGATTCTCGGGGATTAATTCCTCCACTGCCATCCTAAACTCGGGAAGGAACGTTTTATTGTTGTACGAGGAGGCAGATTTCCCGTGCTCTCGGAAGAAAAGAGCTGCTCCTTTGTCGTCATCTCCCACATCATCCAGCATCCATTTCATGCCAAAATTGGTGTAAACACTAGCCATGTCGTTCAAATTTGTCGTAATTGCAGTTGTCTTACCGTCGGGGAGAGTAAAATCGTCCCTATTATCGAAACTCCAATTACCAAAAAGCCCCCGAGTTTGGTTCTGTAACAATTCATTAGTAACGTTTCAAGGGGAGTTAAAACTAAAAATTCTTACAATGAATGACCACGGAAGGTAAACCCTCGCTGTTAAAAACCCGTTGTTTTCCACAACTTCCAAACCAGCCCCTGAATCAAACATTACAACAACTTCCGATTGGTTGAAGATGTAAGTTGGGGTGTAGACAGTAACTCCGGGGAAATGTTGAAACTTCAATGAGGGTCTATCGAAGTAAACCCTCCTTCGATCAGCGATCACATCAAGTCTGTACCTCCACCGCGCCTCCTGGGGCCTTCTCCTGATCTCAATAATCGTGGTGCTGTTACCTCTCGCYACCACCGAAGTGAGTTGCGTGGCCCTGACTTCCCCGTACGCATTCATCGGCATTTGCTCGAATCTGGCTTGGATTTCCAACCGATTTCTCACACTTGCGGACTTGACCAAAACAAATTCGCCTTTTCCGTTGAAAGTGTATGGAAGGTCGTCGAAAGTGATGATGTGGGGGTCGCCATAAACACCAGCGACTGCCGGGGCTTGGTAAGCCACACAATCTTGAGTTGGGCGTCTTTCAAATCGGAGGGTTTCACACCCCACGGCGGTTTCCTCTTGCCACAAGCAGCAAACGAAACGGGGGATCATGTCGTTGTACCATTGGGACAGAGTCGGGACTTTGGTGGATTCGTACCAGGGGATGTAGCCCAGATTGTGGCTACGGCGCGGATAGGAGCCCCATTTCTGGTCGTAGGACAACATCAAGTAGTGGTTTTTGTCGTAGCAGCACTGCTGCTCAGCTCCTTGCAAGCTAAATTAAAAAAATATTTTGAATAGGGCGCTAAATAAGCCAAACAGCGAACTACATTACCGGCTTAAACAAACTACCAACGTTAATAATGTCTGGTGTAAATTGAAAAATAAATTATTTATAATGAACCATTTTTTGGGGAAAGACAAAGCAGTGCAGAGTCGATTTAAATGCATTAGTTAAGCACCTTGTCTTAATTTTATCCCATCTAATTAAATATTAATTTCAACTACCAACCCCGATCCCAAAAGTTACTATTGTGAAATTTTGAAAATCTAGTGGGTTAGTCATTGTTTTCGTGTGAGTTTTCTGGTTTAATTATTTTTCTTCAAGAACTCAAATAATGATAACATATCAGAAAAGAATCAAAGGTGAGAGTAATAAATGTTATGTAACAATTTTCTAACTTTTAWGTAATTTCTATATTCGTCCCCTAGCCCCTGAAGAAGATTTACCGCCAAACCGAAATGTGGATTTAGTACCCCAGGATTTTAGAATAAACTTATGAAATACGTACGAAGGTGAGCCTGTTTTGACGCAATGCACAGCTTGTCGGTGGAAGTAGCACTTGGGGTTGGCGTCTTTATCGCAGTCGAAATCGGGCATGAATCGCCCCTTGTCAGCTAAGGCTTGTTGCAAGGTGCAAGGACACTGTGGCAGTTCGCTGGCGAAGTTCTTTAAATATCTGTCGTCTTTGAGCCAATTGTCGCAGAGATACTTGGGCCAATTTGAGCCGTATTTGCGTTCCCATTGCGGCCCGAAGTACCACCCCAGAGGAATGGGGCGACTCCATATCAGTGGGGTTACTTTGACCTCGCCTCCTTGCCCATCATTTTTCTTCACAGGAATTGATTCAGTCAAGTTGATTTGAATGAAACCAAATTGAAGATCGATCAATTTTTCGTTGTTGCGGTTCTTGTATTGCGAAGGGATGATTTTGTACGATCCCGTGTTTTGGACATTGCTTGCCAGATCAGTGATGTAGAGGAATTCGGGGCGGATGCTTGTTTCCCGGTACCCCCACAGCGAAATTCGGATATTGGCGTTTTCGTTCGTTGTTAAATTCTGTTTTTCCCAAGTAATCCCAATCTCCGCTGGGGATTTCTCGTTGTAAGACATGTCGTTGAAGAAGATTTTCTGAGATGCAGTTGCCGGGGTTTCTGTTATTATCATTAAATCAAAATTTTTGCCGCCGAAATTGAGTGAAATTTTTCTTACCAACATAATATTTCCCCTTCCACTTATACGTTCCAGGCCCAATTGCGATTTCAAGCTTGACGTAGCCTTCGACCAGAAGTGGTGGTTGGACGCAAATGGCCCTATTGCTGCTAACCACAACCCCATAGACCTCGTCAGCAGTGTCAAATTTGCAAATAATCTGATCGGTTGGTTTGAAACAAGGCCCTGTGATGTTAACAATGGTACCACCAAGCATGTTGCCACTTTCGGGGGCGAAAAACAGGTCCAAATTGGCACCATCAATGTCTTTGTTGCAACTACCGAGATAAATATTTTCGTCGATTCGGAAATAGTGGCGTCCTTTCTTGTCGTTGCCGAAACCGGTACCAGTCAAGTCTCTGATGACTGAATTTTGACTGTATGGCATGTATTGGTACGATCTGGTACCATTTCCGGCGTTGAATCCCACATAGGCTGGAATACCACCTTCACCATTGATGGTGTCGCCCCCAGCTTCAGTGTGACTAGTCCAATCAAGGTTCAAATAATTGAACATAGCATAAGTGTAGACTTCATCAGTAGCCAAAACCAACTGAAACGTGTTTGTTCTGTAAAGCGCATTGGCGAAGCCTCCAGCAAAAGAAACGTTCTTCCAAGTGGCTATAATGGCATGTTTGGGCCTAAAATTATCAGCCCCGATGACCCCTTCCCGAATATCCCACTTCAGTCGCTCCCTAATTTCGACCCCCATCTGGTCGTTTCTCTCCCTAAGATCCCGCTCAAGTCTAAAGTACACCCCGGGTTTTCGCTGGTCCACATCCTCAACTCGCAAATTACCAATCCGGCATTTGCTGTAAAAAATCCCGATAAAAGCCGGATCGTTCCTTTTCGGCCAGTCTTTCACGGGGAATACCAAAGGGTAAGTTTCGTAATTTTGAGGGGGGTCACTGAATTCCAAATAGCCGTTTAGAGAGACTCGGGTGTAGTTGTATCTAAATCCGAAGAAGGGCAATTGGAAGTTAAGATTTTTGTGCACTTGAGGGGTTGATGTTTGAATGGCTTTTTGATAATCGCCTTCGTTATCAGCATTGCCACCCTTGTCGTAAAAAGGGTACATGAAGTGTTCCCTGATTTCTTTGAGCCGAGCTTCGGTAATAACGTAAGGGGGCCCGGCGCGGCCTCTTTGACTGTCTTCTTGAGGGGCATAGTCTGAGGTCATTGGGTCTATAAAGAATTGACTCATCAGTTTCTTAAATTTTGGTCACTAAACAAATAGAGATAAAACAAGTCGAGTATAATAAAATTTTTGATTAAAAATATTGCGACGTGTTTTCCTGCGAAATCTATTATCAGATATCAATCCATAAAATGATAACAGGACGTTTTTCCACGGCAATTTTTTTTAACCATTTTACTAACTCAAAATATTGAAACAGAAATTAAGAATATTTTTTTCATCTTATTGTTATTAGTTTCTGCATTTGTATTAGAAATTACAAGCATTTTAGTAATTTAGATCAAAGCAACGAAAAAAAAACGGAATTTAAGATAAAAAAAAGAAGAATCAGAAAGAAGAAATCAAGAAATGTGATTGAGAAGCAGAGGAATTTAGAGAAATAGAGCAAGAGCCGCCCTAAAAATGGCGGTGATTAAGCCTGATAAGCTGATAAGTCGTGAACAAAGCAAAGCAAACTAACCGTAATTGTCGCCATAATCAATCATATATTTTCCATTAGGCCCTTTACGCAAAACTACATCTGGCGATTTAAAAACTTCAACCGCATCGTCAGAGTTATTTAAATTGGTGTTGTTATTAGGGACTGTTTTTTCTACAACATTAATTGTTAGTACCAATTGTGTTATCACTTGCTATTTTGACTCACCTCTGTCGTCTTGGGGTTGTTCCGGTCGTTCGTCATTACCACCCGGATTTTCATCGACTTGGTTWATAAGCGGGGGTTGTGGGTCACTTTTTGTCAAAATTTCCACATCGCTAGTGTTTATTTCTTGAGCTTGATTGTATGCACTTAATAGAAGCACTAACAAACACTTTGTCAACATTTTCGTTGACGATTTTCGAGTTTCAGAAAAAAATCATGTATGAGAGAAAATTCGAATCTTTTCTGTTACAGGTGCTCGGACTATCTGATTCATCTAATGTTGGTTTATCGTAATTACTGATAAGATAGATAAAAGTCGATGAGACATTTGTGTACTTGTTTCATCGATTAATTTAGAAAATTTTGCAATGGATTATCGGACCGATTTGTCACTCAATAAGACTGAGGAAGAACTATTTGAGACAATTTCGAGGCTTTGCACCTGTTAACAATGTACATATTTAATGTTTAAAGTCAACAGAAAATGTAATTGAATCTGGGGCTTTGACACAGTTTGATAAAGCTTCTCAAACATTGCCTGATCTACCAGGAATTCCATAAAAAATACGTGTGATCATTTTTGACTTTAATACTTGCAAAGTTCATTTGGTTGATTCAAATGATTCAGAAATATTTAGAAAAATTGCCATTTACGACATAATGCGCAATCATTAAAATACCTRGAAGTAAACATTTACCAAAATGTGTCGAAACAATAGAGATAACAAATGATACGAGTGACTAAAAAATATTTCTCTTTGATAACACCAAAATAGGTATATAAGGTTTTTTCATGATCTAGGTCTAGTGTCTGGAATACCAGTTTTTCCAGTCCGGTGGAAATTATTGCTTATTTTATCGCTTCGATATTTCATTAGAGTCCGACGCCGGATTTCTGCTCTAAGCACAATAAATTAGTTTTATTTTATTGTGTGATTTATTAGGAGAGGAAATGAAACGTCAAAATTAAAAATGCTAAATATTACGCCTTAAAACCCTTTCAAAGTTACTGTTGTGATAAAATTTACTCGTATGTGACAGGTGATTATTTCACAGTTTTGGTGAAGAATTATTTGTAACACTTTGATAACGCTATTTACTTTTTGATAAATTCTAACTTGTAAACGTATTTGCTTATCTCACAGATTGAGTAAAAATTCTGCTAAATTACATTTGGTAAACGCCCATATTGGTATAAAATATTTAAGGAATTAATTTTTATTGTTGTTTGTTGACCTGTTGTAAATTAAGCATGGACCTACAAGGCTTTCCGTTTTTTTGTCACACAAATGTCTAGAGAGATAACACGATTTATTAAAAAAACTTATTTTTGAGAATTTCTAGAATAGTTAAGTAACACAGAGTTATTATCTCATTTTGAATATGTGCAATGGATTGTTGTAAAATTCAATAGTTTTTTATTTTTTTATGAAAAAATATCGTTCGAATTGCATGAAAAAATACAGTAACGTATAGGTAATCTACATGGAGTTACTATTATCTAATACTAGGTCCATGATAATCTACAATACATCATAAATAAATCAAAAAACCTTTCCGCACAGTTTTTTTTATAAAAAAGTAAGACGTTTAAAAATAGAGATTTTGTTAAATTTATTTTTAAACAACACAGATAGAAAATTTCAACTTGATAAGAAAATTGCTGATAAGGGCATCAAAAAGTTATATTTTTTTCTGAATTTTTGAACGACGATTTATTTTTTTAATCAGTTTAAATACGTTAGGCGTTGTAGAATTTTTATTTACAGCCAGATTGCAAAACCTAAAAAAACAAATTAAATGGCTTTTAATTTAGCATAAGCTGACAATTTTAGAATTTTATTCAACTTCCTAATTTTAAATAGACCCATATTTTTTTCATAATTTGAAAGATATTAATTTGTTTTACTAAAAATTATTGTTGAAAAGTTGAAAAAAAATAAAAGTTAATATNATAAATTAATATAATTAGATGATTTTCTGATTTGTTATAGGTAATTGTTATTGTCATTTCTTATTAAAAATTTGAAAAAATATTCATTTGCTGCTTTTTGGCATTACAATAACGGGATTGTTTTATTTGACACCACGCAACTAGATTTATTGACTTTTATTTTTTTTTTAACTTTGATAACTTTTAAAAAATACTTTTTAGCAAAAGTAGAATATATTGCACATGTCTGTCTCAAGACCTGTACCTACCAAATTATGAAAAACAAAATATGAGTCCCAGTTTAAAATAAGAAAATTGAATACAGCCCAAAATACGAGGGAAGATCAGTTATTACGGTCCCTGATATACAAGAACACAAGATATAACAAAAATTACATGATTACTTTTCTACATAGTCCCCTGCAACTGCAATGCATTTTTCCCAACGATGTTCCAATGCTCGGACACCCTTAGAAAAAAATTCTTTAGGTTGCTCCTCTAACCAGTTGTTTACGGCAGACATCACTTCATATCGTCACCATATTTATTGCCACGAAGATATTTTTTTAATTTTGGGAACAAATAGAAGTCACTAGGGGCCAGGTCTGATAAATAAGCAGGGTGTTCCAAGAACTCGAATCCTGCTTCATAAATAGCAGTCATTGCAACATGACTTTTTTGAATCGGTGCGTTATCCTGATGGAACAGGATTCMCCTACTCAGMTTTCCCCGTCTTTTTTCCTTAATACACTCGCGAAGTTTTGAAATTAAATTGGCATAATAGTAGCCTGTTATCGTGTGTCCACGCTCTAAATAATCAACCAACAGGAATCCTTCCGCATCCCAAAAAATTGTGGCCATAACYTTACCAGCACCTTTTGCTTGTTCACACGTCTGCCTTCCCAGTTTAAACTCTCGAGACATATTTTTTACCACTTGGTAAGAAGAAGCATTCTCYCCCAGTACAGCCACCATATCTTCGTAAATCTSCGTTGGCGACAATCCTTTCTTTTGCAGGTATTTAATAACAGCGTGCACTTCAGGTTTCTCCATTTTTTGCAAAAACGACTGACTACTTGCAATTGGCTTTCAAATAAAATTAAAATGAAACAAGCAAGAAATCTGAAACTGCACCAACTAAGTGACAAAAGATGAACCTTTAAATATATCAAATTATGTCAACGTCACTTAAACCCTACTATGTTAGGGACCGTAAATACTGATCTTCCCTCGTATACTTTGACAAAATTCTAAAATTTTTAGCTTAAATTGTATTAATTTTTGAAATCTGGTCATGAATAAAAATTTTAGTGCTTACTTTTTTTTAAAAATTCACCCTGTATCTTTTTTTTCAATTCCCTTTTTTTGTACAAGTTGGGGTTTTCGAAAAAATAATCGAGGCTAGTAATATATAGATTTATTTGTCAAATTTAAAGTACATTAGGTGTAATTATAGATTTGTCAATAGGATGAAGTAAAATATGAAACATAAACAATAGTACGAGTGAAATAATTCGCGTTAATGCCAATTTCTATACAAAGAGGTGATTGCAAAATGTCAARATGCTATTGCAATATTTAGGAACCAAATGAAAATGATTCAACTACAACATTGAAAAAATGACCAATCATAAAGTCTTTGGCTGGGCCACTTTATGATGCACATGTAAATGCAAGCAAGATTTAACAATTGTGTTTTTAAATAATACACCAATCACTGGTCTCGTTCCTAAATAAATTAATAAAATAATGTGTTTATTTACAATAGAAATAGGAACAGTCAGTCAAAAAAAACGAATCTCCTAATCAGTCAAAACAATCACAATTTAATTAAAAAAAATGAACAAAACTAAATAAATATACAAAATAATAATACTTCAACATAATGCGACTGACTGTCAAGCAGTATTGAGAATATAACGTTACAAATGCATTGGTTGAATATAAATGAAAAAAAAGTGTCAATTACTCGTTTTTATTTCTTTTTAGTTGWTGGGTTTCTCTGAGGTGTTGACGGACGTCCTGAATTCACTCCTTGGTACTGATACTTGGCTTTCTTTTCCGACGGCTTCAATATCTAAACAAAAAAATCACAAACTAAACAAAGCTAAGAAAAACCTCACCTGAAAAGAACACATTAACGTTTCATCAACACTCATCATCCCTCCCGCGTTGTCAAACTCGCCGCAATAATTCGGGGCTGAGAAAAGGGTGACTAGTTGTCTTTTTGCGAAAAATTCGTACCCATCCTCCACCACTTGATGGGCGCGACAGATCAAGTCTAGGTCGTGTCTGTTCAAGAATTTACTGACGACATCGGCGCCGAAAGTGAACGATACCCCGCGGTCGTTCTCGCCCCAACCTTGCACGTCTTTATCAGGGTCGGACCACAGCAAATCGCACAGCAGGCCTGTGTCAGGTACATCGGTTGGCCGCATTATGCGCCGGATCTGTTCCATGCCTTGCAGGTCCGGACTGAGCCCCCCGTGGCAGCAGAAGATTTTCTCGTCGATTATCGCAGCGATTGGCAAGCAGTTGAAGCAATCGGTGAAGGTTTTCCACAATTTGATGTTGTACCGCCTCTTGCCTGKAATATTTCTAATGAGAGAACGAATTTGTGGGGTTTGTGGTTACATTCGTCGTAGAATCCGTATATTCGGTTGATTGAAGCGCATTCGTGGTTTCCTCTGAGGAGGAAAAAGTTTTCAGGATATTTAATTTTGTAGGCCAGGAGCAGGCAGATGGTTTCTAGGGATTGCTTGCCGCGGTCGACATAGTCGCCAAGGAACAGGTAGTTGGCTTCGGGAGGGAAGCCCCCATATTCAAACAGACGGAGCAGATCTGTGTATTGGCCGTGAATATCCCCTAGAAGCCTAAATTGAGATTTGATTTCAACGTGTTTGGGGACCTACCGCAGATTTTTAGAGGGGCTTCGAGTTCGAGCAGTATGGGCTGTTGGAGGAAAATTTCTCGCGATTTTAAGCAAAGTCCGCGGACTTCCGCTTCGGACATTTGTACAGACTTTCCGGGACGACATCCTCGTACTGCGAACAAAGTTTTTAAAATACCCTTCTGTGTCGTTTGGTCAAAAACAATGCAAACTTTAAGAAACCAAATCAAGTGTTTCTGTTAAGGCCCTGCAGCATGATGAGTAAATTTGAAATTTGTAAAAAAGGTGTACAGCAAGCAAAACTAACTCAATAGATGTGTGCATCAAAAATCAACTACTTTACGGACGACGTTACTGATGAACGATAATAACAAATATCTAAGCTAGACTGCTATTATAGATGTGACCTTACGTTCGGAAGATATGAACATATCTTTGAATTTAGATTTCTTCTTAACATCCTGGTTTTCTTGTAATTCTCGCAGAGTTTTATACCCTGTACCCACACCACACGAAAAGCAGCACAAAAATAAACACTCAAACTATTTATTTATACAAAACTCAACTAAAAAGTGTTAAAAAGCACTCAGTGTTTTAAAAAAGTCCCTGAACAGTAATTGTGCACTTATTTTGGTCGAGTAAAGGCTTTATGTCTTCTATTTTGACTGGTCAAAAGTCACAAAAATATTCGACCATGCACTTGTACTCTAGTAATCCTCAACTTCCTAATCTAACACATTTAAGCGGAAAAGAGTAATTAAATCCTTTTCTTACCTTCTAATAATCTTTGTATTAAATTGTCGACGTTTAGATCAGGCTCCGCCATTTTTATTTTTCACTAATAAATGAAAATTATCGGCAATCTTACCAACCCAACGATGCTCTTTGTTCCTAAAAACCCACTCATGGCGCAAATTTTAAACGAATCTGCGCCCACAAGACGAATTAACTCGAATTCGAATCGGAATTAATCCCCAAAATACTTTTAACAAGAATTTTGTGACTTACAGATGTCAAAAAACGTGTCAATTTTCGCAAGCCAAAAATTGAAAATGTGAATTTCACAACTCAGTCAAAATTTCAACAGTTCATTTGCACGCGTAAGTAAAGATCTATTTATACGTGAACGGATATGACGCGTAAAACAGTATTTTAGTTGTCAAACAAACGCACCCACTGAAACGACTTTTATTCAATTGGAAAACAAAAACTACATGTCCTTAAATTCTCCACTACCATTAAGCAACAAAATATTCGGATTTTCCTTCTCAAACTCACTCGGCTCTCGCTCACGATCCTCCTTACCCCATTCACCCACTGACGACATCACATTTGGCTCTTTCTTTTTCTCTTTCTCTTCCCTCTACACAATAAAACCACATTTCGTTAAAAACATTTATTCAAACTCCGTCTCGACAATTAAAACTAGAAGAAAATCAATTAGTTTTCACCTGAGCATCCATCTTTGCAAATTTGTCAAACATATTAGCATAAACCTTCTTCTCCTTCTGTAACTGTTCTTTGAGGGTTTTCACACAAAGAGCTTGTTGACTCTGCGCCGCTTTATTGCCYGGATCGAGTTTTAAACACTGTTGGAAGTCTTCTGAGGCTAGTTTGGGTTCCCCTAGTTTCAGTAAAGCTTGACCTCTTCTAAACAAAGCTTTAACATTGTCTGGATCCTGCTTCAAAGCCGCGCTTGCCGAGGCTTTGGCCTCAAAATTGTCGTCTATTTTCAAGTAGCATAACGCCAAATTGAGATGCGCCGCTAAATTCAATGACTCAATTTCCTTATCCAATTCTGGATCTAGAAAAACTCAATTAAAACAAAATTGCACAAGTGTGAGACGCACCTTTTTGAGACTCTAAATACTCAGTCATTTTTTTGTACATTTTAATAGCCAGATGAAATTTGTTAGCTTTAAAATAATTTGTTCCTTTCTCCTTGAAGATTTTCGCTTGTTCCACACGTTCTTTCGTGTCCAAAGCCCAACTTTCTTTAACTCTTTCGAAATTCTTCAACGTGACGATGTATTCAACCGTTGCGTTGGGTGGAATGTTAAATTCTGAACAACCCTGAGATCCAAATGCATATTGCGGCTTGATTGTAAGCTTAGAAGTTTCCCCTTTTTTGAATTTTTCAATCGCTTTATCAATACCGAGGATAACATTCTGTTCTGACGCTTCCCCAACCGTGAACATGACATCACGCACATCAAATTCACGCCCCTCGTATTTCCCAATAAGATGCACTAAAATTGCAATCAAAACTTATTTCGACTGATGTACGAAGTTACCTTCGACGGTAGCCCCATCATTGGGGTTCGTGTACCCTTCTCCTGGCGTTATTTGGGCCCGTTCAATGCCTCCGTCTTTCTTAGGGCTCAAATCCTCGCATTTCCAACTGAGCACTTCAACCTAAAATGAAATTGTTTTAAACACGTTGAAATAATTACAAACTACTGACATCAAATTTTAAGGTGGCGTCGGGGGGAATAGTTGGTGGGCTGCCAGACTTGCCATAGGCGTATTCAGGGGCACACGTGAGCACGGCTTGTTCACCTTTTTTCATAGTGGCCACGCCAATGTCCCATGCTTTAATCACACTCCCTGTGGCAAAAATAAACAATTATTTTGGACCAATCAGCCATAAATTGTACCTTTGCCCAACTCAAATTCAAAAGGCTCATTTCGGTCTCTACTAGAGTCGAATTTTGTACCATCGGTTAGGGTTCCAGTGTAGTGAACCTTGACTTTAGATCCAGGGGGAGGGCATTCCTCGCTTGTACCCTCCCGGAGGATTTCTTTAAGGACTCCGTTGTCTTTATTTGGGGAAATATCAATAGGGGCAGGCATGGTGGAATATTCTAGAGCCGGCTCTGGAACATAAGCACAAATTGTAGATTTTTTTGAATCACGAGTGAGAATAAGTGACAAAATTGTATTTACTTACGTTACAAGTTGTGTTTTTACAAAATTCGTTTTTTTATTCAAAAAATTAATTTCGTGACAAGCATAAACACCTTTCGTAATAATATGACACGAACTGCTGTGAAACGACAAACGACAAGAAACGACACGAAAATTGTATCCCCACTCTCAAATTTTTGTTTACATGACGTAACCTAGACGTAACCGTAGACGCAACACAGGGTTTTTAACTTTTTAAATTTAAATCTACTTAAATTAATAATCAACAATGGAAATGTAATAACAGATATGCAAAATACTGTAATTTTTAATTTATTAAGTTGAAATAAAAGTATGGACGTATGTCGTGAATAGTACTTGTCAGTACTTGTCAATTTTTGAACACTCATCTTGCTTTAAATATGGATTGAAACTATTTTTTTTTTCTGAAACAAATTGAAAGTTAACAGTTATAGTATTCCCGGAAGTATTATTACAATGTTTAAAGTACTTTTGTAATGAATAATTTGTCATTTAAATAAACGTAACGATCTATGCAAKACATACGTTTATAAAWGTACTTGACCGCTTTTTTTTTAATTTACGATGATAACGAAATAAAAAAAAWTATCTCTTATCAAGTAAAAGCCAAAAGGTAATAAAATAAAGCAGATGGTTTGGTGGACAGTAACTTTGTATTGTTATCTTTTAATTAAAAATTGTGGAAACATATTTATTTGTGCACAAGAATCAAAAACGTTGATTATTAATTTTAATAATTTTATTAAAATGAAATTGTCTTTGAAACAAAAAAGGTGAGACAATTAGTTAAAATCGTGTATAGATGGTAATTGTATGGCACAATAATAATTGAATACGTAAAGGCTCAAATATGTTAGTCCTGTTTGTCGTTATTTGAAAAAATGTAGTTCGAAACAAATTTAAAAGTTGGGGTTTTTCGTGTTTTGCTGTTGTTTGACAATTAAGCACATGCGCGTTAACCTACAATTTTGCTTCAGCCATTTATGTTGATAGCATATTATCAAGTGTAAAACGTTATAATCAGGTAACAGCCAATTTATCGAATAAAGAAATGCAAAAATACCGAAAACGGACGTAACTATGATTAAAAAAAATTGCTTTTTTCGGCGAAAATCCATGCATTAACCCGAGTATCTTGTCACTTTCGAGTGCCAGCTAGACTTAGCCTGGGGCTTTTGTGTCGAGTTTATGCTTTCCAGATATAGTTCTTAATTCGATGGGTTTCGGCGTTTGTTCCAACACCTTCAGCGACATTGATTAACGGTGATCTGGTATATTGCTATAAATAGTCACCTCCATTTTAGTCTAAAATATGGCTTATTCAGTTATGAAATCTTCACGCTTCCGTTCTGTTGCAGTATGACCGACTCCTCGATGAATTTTGGTCCGGCTTGGATCCGGAACCTCCGTTCCGAAGGCACCACGACCGCCGGGGGCGGAGGCCCGAGCGGTGGCACGCGCTACCAGTTGGCAGAGTATAGGTAAGTAAAAGAAATGCAAAAATTAAAAAAATCTATCTAAAACCTTCTCAAGGTACGGTAGAGAAGAAATGTTGGCGCTGTTCGAACGCAACGCAAAGCCCCCCGCGTCCCTCCTCACCTTCAAAACGCTATATTCCGAGCAAACGATGGTCCCTCTGGCCCTCCTCCCGACCACGGAGGAGGAGCAGAGGGGCTGGCAAAGTCGCCCCACAAGCATCAGTGGGGCGCCACGAGGCAGAGGAAGCTCTCTAGAGCGCGGGGGGCGTATCAACAGAGGCAGAGGCGGCTACCCAGCCTACGGTCGGGCCGCCTCTTCATACGACAGCGGATGGGGCAACGGGGAACAGCCCGACTGGAGCCCCCGCAAAGAGTTTGCCTCTAGGTCAGCCCTCATCGATAATTGGCGAAGAGTCAGGAATAGTAATGAAGAGGATGACGGCTGGCGTAATATCAGCTCCGGTAGGGCTTTGCATGAGAAATGGGGGCGTTCGGCGAGCTGGCGTGGAGATGGCGACTCGGAGGAAAGAAATGGGCCTCCTGAAAGGGGGGCACGCGCCAATTGGCACGAGAATAACAGAGGGGCGCCGTTACGGAGGTCGTGGGATAACGAGGATCATCTGCCGGAGTGGGCCACGGAGAACCCCACGGAAGGCGGAGGCACGTTTGATGAAAGGGGCGCCTTTCATGGTTCCGATGACGAACAGGTGATTTCCATACAAAGTTTAAAATGTTAATAATAAGTCAAAATTTGAATAGGATGGTAAAAGGGATAAAAAGGAGATGTTACAAAAGTCCACCTCACAACAACATATTCCAAGAGGGAATCCCCCGTCGTTGTCCTCTTCCAAGTCCACTACGTCGCTTTCGAGGTCCGAGGATAGTGATAAATATAAAGAAGTGAGTTTTTCATTTTTTTTATATTCTGATTTATAAAATTTTTAATTGTTAGAGTAGGCTGTGAATCTAAAATTAAGTTGGCAACATTGAATAAAATTGAGACAGAAGATATGAAATTTAACATTTGTTATTTTCCGTCTCTACATTTTTCCGTGTTACCAACATAACTTCAAATAAATTTTATTTATTTTATAAATAATTGCTGTAATGTGTGTTTCAAGTTTCTGTGTCTGGTGAAAGAAATGAATGCAAGATTGCTTTACGTGACATTCATATTTAGCTATGAGCTAATTAAATTGTCAAAATATTTTTAAACACGAATTTTTTATTGGTAATTTTGACACAGAAACGTATTATTACAGTTGTCTACAGCACTTTGTGACAAATGTCAGTGTTAGTTTTTTGTTATTGATTTTTTTTGTAAAATCTCGTAAAACTCTTCTTGAAATCTCTATTTTTTTCACTTTGATAAAATTCATACTTTTAGTAGGAGTTGTCAAATTGACGTTTTTTTAAATATGGTTATGTTTTTTTAATTTGTCATATTCTTAATAAAAAAAATACTTTAAACACGTTTTGGGCTAAAATCTCAGTTTTTTTGCGAGATGTCGCTAAAACAATCGAAAAAAATCAATAAATCAAGTTATAAATTGTATTATTTGGACACTTCAATACAAAGTGAGGTAAAATTAAAGCAACTATATGTAATTTTTATAAAAAAAAAGTCATACAAAAATACTTGGTTTAAGTGGTTTTTAAATAAAAAACTTATTTTTGTGTAGGAACCTAGTGGTAAAGAACTTAAAGAAGAAGTTTTCAAACCGAAAGACAGCACTTCTCCAGAAAAGGATAAATCTAAAACATCTCAAAAATCCGACGAAAAAGACGAGCGAAATTCCGAAGAAAGCAAATCTCAATCTTTGGGTAGTAACGGCCCTCCCCAAGACCYAATCGCCCCAAACATCGACAAAGGGGACGAGGATTTCGATCGTCTCCAAGAAGATCTCGTCTTAAAGCTAGTCGTGGACGAAGAAACGCCCAAATCTCAACAACCGTCGACAAACTTTGACGTGGCAGGGGTGCAACCACCCCCCAATCTTGCCCCACCCTCCCAAGATAAATGGTACTATCAAGACCCGCAAGGTACCAGACAAGGGCCATTCGCCAACGTGGAAATGGCCGAATGGTACAAAGCGGGCTATTTTAGTAACCAATTACACGTAATGCGGGAGTGTGACGAAAGGTATTTTCTATTGGGTGAATTAATTAATTTGTGTGGGGGCGAAAATCCATTCTTATCGAATCGAAGATTTCCGGTGTTGAAAAGCGAGGCGAAATTACCCGAAGACATGTTGCCGTATCAGTTTTTGTCACAGTTAGCGTTTAAACAGCAAGTGTCTTTGAGGAATTTAGCGGAGCCGTGGAGCGCCCTCACGCTGCAACAGCAGGAATTGGCCGCACAAAGGCTGTTAATGCAACAACAGGTGAGGAAACGGCTGTTGTGGATGATTTTTTTTTAATTTTTTTAAATTATAGCAACAACAACTACCGCCTGATTTGCCCTTCATGCAACAGACCACGCCGTCAAATCCCCTCATGTATATGATTAATCAAATGCAGCAAGTACGTAAGAGTTTCCCAACTTGGCAACATTAAGTAATCTAGAGACAGATATCAGCTCAAAATTAATAAGTCTCGTTTAGTGTTTGAAAAATAAATATTATTGATAAAAAGTAAATTAGGTTGAACAAATACTATTTTTGCACTTTTTCCGAGCATTTTCCACGTTTTTCAACCAGACAGTTAATCATTTCGCCAAATATACAGGGTTTTTGAGGATTTCGAGCAAATATTTTAACCACTAATAGGACTCGTCAAAAGAAACAACTTTCGTTATTCCAATTTTTGTCGAAAGCACTTTATTTCTGAGTTAAAATTAAAAATAAATAGGCTGAAAACCCGTCCCCGCCTATGTCTTAATACGATGTTTACAATCATTCATAAGAAAAAACTTTGGAACGTAGACAGCGTAAAGACAAAAAAATTATCGCTACATTAGGGTAGATCAGTGTCAGTGTTAGTGGGTCAATACTTGCTATTATAAGAAATTGCTCGAAATGTGGTCATTCGTTGGCAATGCACACTTCTTCGGGCTAGGGAAGCTTGCGTTCGCATACACAGCCCTTCGAAGGTATAAATTTGAGCTGCGTACACTAATTCACCAATTGTTTTATGTGAACCCTAAAAAAACACGTATTTAAATCTGATGACCGCGGTGGTCATTGGCGACCAATCCATTTCTAGGGAAAATGATTGTTCAATCTATTGGTGACAACTTTGGCATAATCTGATGTAAATTCCTCATGTGTCCTCCAACAGATCGGACAACATATTTTCCAAAAAATCCAGATAAACGGCACTAATTAAACGTTGAGGTAATATGTGGAGTCCAATTTAGTGATCTTCAATGAATTCTGCCCAAACATTTAGTGAAAATCGGTCTTGGAAGTGCGATGTCCGTACACTAGTTAATTTGGCTTTGGCCATAATGACTTGATTGACAATTTGATTTCAAATTGATGTGCACAATTCACCAGTAACTAAACTGACATGTGCAAACAAGTGATAATTTTTTTGGACAAGAAGTTTCCTTTTTTCTGTATAAAAACTTTTACGGTTTACAACATTCAATGCAGTTTATTTTCATTGATATTTTTACTTCCAACTAACAAGGACAGACTCGTGAAAATCATAGGGGGGAAATTGCAAAAATAAAATTTGGATACGGAATTTGTTTGGTCTTCAATTCGACTTTTCATAACAAATTCTTTTAGTGGTTAAAATATTTGCTCGCAAATATAAAAAAAAATTAATTTGCTGGAAAATAGTTTTTGTTTTTTTACGAGATTTTACTAAACAAGGTCGAAAATGACAATTTAAATTTACTTTCACTTTTTTCGAATGCAATAGTAATAAAATTTTTCAACTAGAAACACAGTTATTTTGCAAAATTTCGTTAAAAACAAGTCAAAATACAACACAGTCGGTCAAAAATAGTGTTGTGTTCCCGTTTTTTAGTGTTTCAGCACATTTTTGAGATAAAAACAAAAAAATTCGAAAAATTTGGTTTCAAGAATTTCAAAATTAAATCGAAATTGATATAATTTTTTAGCATGTTTCGCTGGACTTTTTTCGTTTTCGAACTAGAGGCTCATATATTTTGCAAAACCTTGTCTAAACACGGTTAAAAAAACACAAAAATCGTTAATATTAATGTTATTTTGCTTTTTTCACTTGATTTAAGTGTTTATTGAGTGAATTTACAACAATAATAAGCCGAGAAATCACAATATTTAGTCGAAAGTCTTTTAAAGCACGTTTTTATACTAAAATCTCAGTTTTCATTTCGCAAAATTTCGTTAAAAACAAATCAAAATTTTAACAAAATGAGACAAAAACTGTGTAATTGTTGTCTTTTTCGAGTGGTTAAGCACATTCTTGAGATAATAACGAGAAAATTTTAAAAAATTATGTTTAAACACAGGCTAGAAAAAATTAAAATTAAATCGAAATTGATATTATTTTCAGTTTGTTTTGCTCGACATACTTCGTTTTGTGAACTTTGTTTGTTTTACTTGATTTAAGTGGTTTTTGAGCAAGATTAAGACAAGAATAATTCGAGAAATCACAAAATGTTGTAAAAAATACTTTAAACACGTTTTTGGACTAAAATCTTAGTTTTTTTGCGAGATGTCGCTAAAACAAACGAAAAAATCAACAAATCAAGTTATAAATTGTATTATTTATGCGTTTCTCGAGTGTTTTAGCATTTAGAAACGCAATTATTTCGCAAAATGTTAAATTCAGGCCGAGAGTTTAAGGAGATTTTTAAACTGGAAACTTTGTTTTTTTGCAAGATTTTGTCAAAAATCACTAAATTTTTATAAAGAAAGATTGTATGATATTTTTAAAGATTTAAATCGTAATTTTGTAATATTGTGAAAATAGGTGTAAAATTTGTATTAACTTTTTCAACTTGAATTTGGTGAATTTTATTGTTTTGAGTTAGCAACAGTATCTCATCTGTCATTATTCAATGTTGCCAACTTAATTTTAATCATAGGCTACTTGGGTCAAAATTTTACAACCAAGAAAGTTGTTTTTGTGATAGACTTGTGTTCTGATTTTTAAATTTGTTACTTTATACACTTCTAAGTATAGTTATTGACAACGTATGTTTTGTAATTTAATTTTCTTCTAGTTTTTGTGAATTGAAAATAATTGTTTATTTTTTAGAGTAATAAACTCCCGGGTTCAGTCCTAGTGGACAAGCCAGCCAGCAGTGTGCCTAACCAGCTCGATCCTCTCCTGGTCCAAATGGGAAATATGCATTCATTGCAGAACCGAATGCAAACTCCCGGTCTCCATAACCACCTTCCTGGGGGTGGAGTCCCCACAAATTTGACATCATCTTTGCCTCCCGACAGTGTGGGTAACACTTTGCCAAATTTACAAAATCCCACAATTCCCACATTACCTGGAATGCATGGTGGGAATTTACCAACGGGTCTTCCCGGCCCAATTAACGTAAATCGACCCACATCCCACACATCAATTGATCAATTACCACCACCAGGACAGGATAACGATCCCATTACGAATTTTTTGAAACAGTTTCAGCAACAGAGACAAATGCCTGTGAGTGATTTTTGTGAAGTTTTGGTGATTTTTGTGCTTTTAGTTGGATTCACTTTGGCAGAAACAGAATCAATTTGGGACACCCCCAGTGAGTACCTCAACGCAATGGCCCCAACAGACTGATGCGACTATATCAATGTGGGATATGCAAACATCTGAAGGGACGGAACAACCACCCCAGGATAAGGAACAAGAAAAAAAACCGAAAGAAGAATTATCACAAAAAGAATTGAAGAAACGAAAGGAACAAGAAGAGAAACAAGCAAAGAAAGAAGCTGACGAACGAAGAAAACAAGAACAAAAGAAGCAGGTAAGTGTGTAATTGTATCCAAGTTTTGTGATACTAAAAATGTGCAACTAGGAGGCTGAACGGAAAACCGCCGAAGACAAGAAGAAAAAGGAAGAGGAGAAAATCCGAAAAGAATTGGAAAAAGCGAAGAAGGAAGCAGAAGAAAAGCGCCTACGTGAGTTRGAAGAGAAACGACGACTTAAAGAACAGCGCAAAGCCGAAGAAGAATTGAGGAAAAAGAACGAGGAATTGAAAAAAATCGAAGAAGAGAAGAACAGGTGATTTAGTATAAAAGCAAATATCTTGTTTTAGTGACGTTTATTTTTCGAATTTTTTTAGACGTGAGAAAGAAAAAGAGGAGAGAAAGCAAGCGGAGGTTGCAAAATTGAATCAGAATCAGACTAGAGGTGCTTCCAAGACCGCTCCATGGTGCCAATCGAATTTTACTTCGAATTTAAATTTGACAGAGATTCAGAAAGCCGAAAAGGAGAAACGTGCAATGGAAGCGGCTCTCCAACTCCAAAAGCAACAACTTCACGAGTTGCAACAGCAACAACAAATTGAGAAAACTGGCGGTCTTCAATTGAATTGGGCTAAGAAGCCGATTGAGCCGCGGAAAGTCAAGTCAGTTGCTGAAATTCAAGCCGAAGAGCAAGAAAGGTTAGCAAAGTTGACAGCTGAGGCGAGAATGGCAGCGCAACTTAAAGAGAAAGAAGCCCCAGTGTCGAATTCTGGTAGTATTTGGAATGGTCAAAGTCTGACGTGGGCAAATGCTTCCTCAACCTCTCAGTGGTCGTCGTCGAATTCTGGTGGGTATTTTCTGGGTGTGTGAATTGGGTTTGATCTAGTTGTTGTTTAGGAGGTTTCTGGGATGAGGTCCCGACAAAAGCTTCTAATAAACCGTCCACAGTATCTAAGAGTAATTCAACTAGTGCCATGACTACTACTAAGCAGCAACAACAAAAGCAATCGAAGAGTAAAACCAAGAAAGAGGAATCACCAAAATCAGTCAATAATAATAATAATCAAAGTAAGGACGAATTTACGGATTGGTGCTACAAGACTTTAGCTAATATTTCCGCTGACGTAGATAGTGAGTTTAGGTGTGTGATTTAGGTGTCGGAAATTGATAAAGTCAATTCTAGTTCCCACATTTGTGACTTTCCTGCGTGATATTGAGTCAGCTTATGATGTGAGAGACTACTGCAAGGAGTATTTAGGCGAAAGTCCGGCAACGCAGCAATTCGCGTCGAATTTCTTGGAGAAAAGGCGCTCGTTTAAGCCTAAGAACAATGCTCACAAAGACGATATGTGTTCGCCGGCACCGGCAATAACCCCGTCGTTGCAACATAGTACTGAATTCCAAGAAGTTAAAGTAAGTTGCAATCGTCGTGGTTAATTGTTTGACTTTACTGTTGTAGGGTAAAAATAAGAAAAATAAAAAGTCAAGGATGTTAAAAGTTGACTCTCGAATCTTGGGGTTTAACGTCACTTCAGCTCCAGACCGAATCAATGTGGGTGATAGAGATTATGGTGATAACTCGTAAAATTTTGTTTCTGTTTAAAAATCACCAAACTGTTATTGTACCTTTATATAAAATATATTATATTAATATGAATTAAGTTTTAAGACAACTCTAAGTTCATTCGCTTATTTATGTGTTGTAATACATTCTTTCTTGTTTTTAACAATTTTACTGTTAAATACTAGTTTTACATAAACTTGGGGCTTTTATTTTCTTCGGCAACTTCAGGTAAGTCTGAAAAAAATCATTTATTTGACATTCGATTACCAACCTAGAGGAAAATGTTGCACTAGTGTTTTAAAGCACTCATTTCAATCATTTTTTACTAATGATAAGTCTGGTTTTTGTTCTTTTTGTGGTATTTTCCATTACTTCTGTGTTTTGCATGTTTCCGATCTTTTATGTCCATGTTTAACACCAGCATCGCTTTTTTGTCTATTTTGCGTCATAACTTTCTGTGTTTCACTTGCAGTGGTGCAACCGCAATCTAGACTACTAGAAATACACTTATCTTGCAAAATTTCGTTAAAAACAAGCTAAGAATTAAAAAAATGGGCCAAAAACGGGGGTTATTTTTGTACTTTTCGAGTACTTGAAATAAAAACAAAATATTTTTGAAAAAAATTGTTTGAACAGGCCAAAAAAATCAAAAATAAATTGACATTGATATTATTTATTAGTTTGTTTAGTTCGACTTTGTTTTTGAACTTGGAGGCTCATTTTTTACAAAATGAAAAGTTTTTGTACTAAAATCTCAGGTTTTTTGCGACATTTCGCTAAAACAAACGAAAAAATTAACTAATTAGGTCTAAATTATATTATTTTTGCATTTTTTGAGCGTTCTAGCACGTTTTTTTCAGCWAGAAACTCGGATCTGGTGAATTTTATTTTTTTGAGCTACCAACACTGTCATATCTTCTGAGAGGTAAATTCTAGCAGGTCATACGTAGTTTTCCATAAATTTGGGGCTTTTATTTTCCTTTACAATTTCAGGTAAATTCAAAATTCAAAAAATAATTTATTTTTGACATTCATCACCAACCTAGAGGAAAATGTTACACTAGTGCTTTAAAGCAGTCATTTTAATCATTTTTGACTAACAATAATTAATGATGGGCCTGATTTTTGTCCTTTTTGTGGTATTTTCCAGTACTTTTATGTTTTGCATGTGTTTTGGCTGCTTTTCGTCCATGTTTAACACCAGCGTGGCTTTTTTGTTTTTGTCTAGTTTGCGTCGTAACTTCTGGACTTTCGCTCGTAGTGGTAGAACCGCAATCTGAAATCTTTGTCAAAAAATCGCAAAATTACTTTTTTACTTACTCCCAGAGCCCTGACTACCCTCGATAAGATTCTCTAAAGGTCGGTCAGGGTTGTTTGCGTTTGCAACAAAAGATTGAAACGCATGCCACAGCAGTTGGGGCCCATCTGGGGGAAGCACGATGGGTAAAATTTCCGCTGGGTCATTGGAGGAATCTTCGGAAGAATCTGATAAAAAAATTATTTTGATGAAAAAAATAACAGTTTTTACCGTTTTGAGCGACGGTTAGGGGGACAATCGCCCAAAGCGCCAACACAACGAGTTTCATTGTTATTACGACAAAGCAACAAGTTCACTCTTATAAGGAATTTTTTGTAATTCCAACTATTTCAATTTCTTGCTTAAATATGCAAACGTTTTGCGTAGCTTTGTCAACCGATTACAGAAAAATGTCCCCTTGAATTTGCGTTTCAAAGAATCTTGCTCAAAATATGCAAGTAATTTTTTTCGCGTTTCAAAAGTTTGAATTACGCGCCTTTTGGCCTCATGATCAAGCAAAAATCCCTAGATTCAAAATACTGTTGTGTTACTTGTCATTATGGCAGAAACTTGTTGTATTAATTAATTTAAATCAAAATAATGGAACTTGACGAGGTTTTGGCAATATTAAGAAAAAACACGAGATCGTCCACTGGGACACTCAATATTTTTCGTGAATGTGAGCCACCAATTACAGTGGAACCGACTATTATAAAACCTAACGTTAACGAAGGTAAACAAAGTGTTTTTATTTAAATTTTGTATCATATACGTTTCCAGAAGGATATTTGTTTAACTTGGGCAAGAAAATAAAACCTGCTGTACAAAATAACATTGAAAATGCTTCTGAAACTGTGAAAATTAATGCTCAATTTTTGGAAAAAGAACGGTCTGAAGTGGTAAGTAAAACAACGTGGTTTTGGTTGAATCTTAATTTTTTTCTAGAAAATACTGGAACGAGAACTTGCAAATTTAAATGCCGAGTTTGATGCAAAGAAAAGCAAACTTGAATTAGTAAAAAAACAGTGTCAATCCCACAATGAGAAGCTGAAACGGCTTCAGAACCTAGAGTAGAGAATTTAGATTAGTCTCCACGTTACCCCCTAATGAGTGTGTTTCAGGAACTGCATTAAAACATACAAGTTACTAACTGGTACACATTTTGATTATAAAATATCCAATACTGGTTGTATCCTTTTTACAAAAACAAGACATTTTCGTTCTAGCACCTTTATTCCTTATATACACACAGATGTAAAAGCCGACAACTCTCTAGATTTTGAAGTCTTCAATTACAGTGGTTCTGAATTGAGTCAGGAGGAAATAGTCGGGAAATTATGGGCGTTGTTGGAGAATATGGTAGAGAAATAGTAAATAAAAAAATCTGAATTTACTGCTTCTTCTTTACTGTAACTGTTTTAAAAATTTTGTATGAATGGAAAACACTCGCGCTGGTTGCAATAGCAAAACCAACAACAAACAAGGCTACAATTACCATAGCTAGTAACATTCCTTGGATGAATATGTTGTAAGTTATGTAGAAAATTCCTTGTGATGCCAAAATCCCAGTATAAGTGAGTAGCAATGCGATGGGCATTAGCGTTGCTGCTGTCACCACAGGGAGAAGCACAACGGCCCCAATCACCACCAAAGACATAGACAGGACCGGTCTTTGAACCGACCATTTCAGGAACACTCTCCTAATACTTCTTACCAAATTTTTCACTTTATCTAGAAAATTGCAACCAATAACGCCAAATTATTGCGGGGGGCTCTCACCTGGTAGAATAGGCATTTCAGTTGACATTTTACGCCGAACTAATGTGAGATTAGAATAACATAATGGAATTTGACTTCACTTTTTATCAGTTTCAATATTTACAATTGTGGAATTTGACCGTCTTTGATTATTCTTCCACCTTATTAAAGTTTATTGTTCTTCAAATTGTTAATACAGAAATTAGCTCGCCTTTTGACAAATAATTCTTCGAAAAAAATTTGAGGTTATGTGACAAAAACTTAATTCTTTTAAATAATAAACTTGAATTAAATTGGTTAATTTTTATCTTATCAATCAATTTTTTTCTTATTGTGCGTAATTTCTAATCAGGTGATTGCATTTGAACGTACATATGTGAAWTCAGTGAAAATTTTGAGGTTAAACTTGTCAAAGGGGAGACAAAAACCACTTCTCGATCCTCGTCTATTATCAATATAAAAGACTTACAGTCAACAGTTAAGACTAAAATGCGGTACACATGCGATATGCAGTTATTGCTTTTTAAAACTTTTCAAAATTGGATAAATATTATCGAACGCTTCATAGATCTCTTGTCTGATTTTGGCCCCAGTCAAAACAACTTTCCCTGAGACGAAAATCAGTAATACAATTCTGGGCTTAACCATTCTGTAAATTAGCCCCGGGAATAGTTCAGGTTCGTAGGAGCTGAAAGAGCTGTGTGTGAGAACAAGTCCCTCCAGTCTGATGGGGAATTTAACGTCGCAACTCCCCACCATGTTTTGTATCTTGAAGTCGAGGAATTTGGCTGGGAAGCCCAACTTCTGAATGATTCGGGCATACTTTCGTGCTGCTAGTCGGGAGTCGTCTTCGCTTTTAGCCCCCGTGCAAACCATTTTCCCCGAGGAGAAAATCAGAGCGGTGGTTCGGGGCTCCCGGATCCTCATTATAACAGCCGCGAATCGTTTGGGGTTGTATTCAGCGTTACGTGCATGGAGGGCGATTTTTTTTAAGTCCAATTTGCAACTTAAGTTCACTGTGGATACAATATTCCTGGAAAACATTATTTTTAGGGGAAAAAACCGTAAAATTGCGTTACTGTAATTGGGGGACAATGTTGGGATCAGCTGAATGTGGGGTCATTGGTGTGAGGGGTGACGGTGTTGCTGGCCCCATTGAGGGTGTGTTTGCTGTCCCACTTGAGCCCCCTAAATTCACCATAGGAGACATCATTGTGTGTTGCTAAAATTAAGCATTTGGTTTGTTTTAATTGCAAGTTTGTTGCTTACTGGTGTTTGGGATTGGATGCTCGTGATGGGGAGAGTGAATCCCGCGTATTTAGTATGGGGCATGGACATGCCCATGCCCAAACCGAGAGTCGGCGTTAGGGCGCCCATGGGGGCTAAAGGCGGGACTTGTTGCGACTGGGATGTGGTAGAAGGTTGTTGCTGCTGCTGTTGTTGCAGAGCATTGGGCAAAATCATCTGATCTTCTTCAGGTTGGTGCAAGGGGGTCCCTGAAATTTCCACTAAGAAAATTTGAAATACAAGTAGAGATTTACCTATGCTAGGAATACTGAAACCGGGACTTGGCAACATTTGATCCATTTTGTTACTAGTTGTCTCCACACTTTAATTAACAAACTAATTAAATCAACAAATTCATATAGTCACATTTAAACGGTCATAATTTTCTAAAAACTTAAACTTGCGTCATATAAACATAACAATAACAACCCTTGGTTCGCCTCAATTGCAATTTTCGTTAAAGAAACACCTTTTGTCACCTGGAAAACTAACTTGGAGGCAATTTTAATTCATGCATCGAACACCTGAAAAAAACTCAAGTAACGTTTGGGGACAAATTATACGCAATGGTGGCAACACTAATAATACTCACAACTAACCTTTTTATTTAAATGTGCATCAGAAAAAATATAAAAATACCACTTCCTGGTTTTGGATTAATTCTTTAGAATTTTCGTTAAAAAATAAAAAACGGTCTTGGAGATAACATGCACCAAATACCTGAAACATTTTGGGGACAAATGATCCGCAATGTTGGCAGCATTTCTTATTAACCTCACTTTTTCTGCATGTGTATGTAAATTAATCAATTGAAAAAATGGTAAAACTTTTCTGCTTAGTGTTTGCACACTTTGAAATGTGTTTTTTAGGGCAAGGCGAAGAAAACGCGCAAAATCGCCCAAAAAAGGTTCGCGAAAATGAAAACCATGATCAGTCCCAGCGACCCTCGGATAAAAGCCAGTCAGAGGGCGTCTCCTCGCAAGAAAAAACCTGAAGACCCCCAACAAATGAAAGTACGTGAAGTGCCACAAGTCAGTTCTGCGTTGTTTTTCCAGTATAACACACAATTGGGGCCCCCGTATCACATTTTGGTGGACACGAACTTTATCAATTTTTCTATCAAGAACAAGTTGGATATAATTCAGAATATGATGGACTGTTTGTACGCCAAATGTATTCCTTATATAACGGACTGTGTTTTGGGCGAATTGGAGAAGTTGGGACAGAAGTATAAAGTCGCATTAAGGATAATAAAGGATCCGAGATTTGAGAGGATTAAATGTATGCATAAAGGGACTTACGCTGATGATTGYTTAGTGCAAAGGGTCACACAACATAAGTGCTACATCGTCGCAACAAATGACAAAGATTTGAAACGTAGGATTAGGAAAATTCCGGGGGTTCCAATAATGTATGTTGCACAACATAGATACACTATTGAGAGAATGCCGGACGCTTACGGGGCTCCAAAGACGTGATAAACTACAAATTTTTATTACTAGTGTTATAAATTCCAATTTTTCACACGTTTTTCTTCATTCATTAGCGACCAATTTGGAGATTGTCGTTCGACATATAGCCAGTTAAAATCATCAACACATTTCCAATTGTTTGTGTTTTTATCAAACCCCGACTCTTTAAAATCAGACTCGATGTTATCATAATTCCAGTTGTACGGTGCTAAAAATATATCGTGACAATCTTCCATAATTGCTCTACTTGTTACATGGAGATAAATATTAACATTACAAGAAGCATGCAATCTCAGTTGCTGGCAAGCTATAACTAAAGTGCAGTTTGTGCAGTTTTCTGCAAAAATTGAAGTTGACACAGGGCCGGTAAAGACGTGACAGTTTTTCATTTGGTTGAGGTGTAGAGTGGATGGCGAGCCGGGAAATTTGACAACACAATTTTCTAATTTCTCCACTGTTACATCTTTCTTGAAAATCTCATCCCCTTTCATAATTAAAGTCTCTCCAGTTTTATTAAAAAAGCCGCACAATTCCTTTGTTATTGTTTTAGTTTGAAAGTCCACTTCGTCYTTTTCTGGTTTTTGCTGTGGGGGTTTGGGGTTTGGTTTATTTTTAAACCCAAACTTCTTTTTAGGTAGAAGAGTGTCTTCCAGTTCTTTTAGTTTGTTGGTGAGTTCTTGCAAACTCTCATGACACTTTTTGATGTCATAAGAACGTAGAAATATGTTAGAATTGGCGACGTATTTTTGCAAAAGTAGGATTTCCTTGGAAATTGTATCGAAATGTTGGGGGAGCGCTGTTTTGTCTAAATTACTTGATTGAGTGAGGGAATTTTCAATGTGTTGACGCTTATTAGTGAAGGTTTCGTTAAAAAATGCCAATTTTTCGTTACCTGCAGATAAGCTGTCTTTAGTTTCTTTTTGTTTTTGTAAACCTAATTTTCGTTCATAGTCTCTTTGTGCGATTAAACTGATTTTGTCTATGCTACCCTCCATCACTTGCATTTTTTGACACTATTTGCGAATTTCTTTATCAATGCCGTCTTTATTCAAGCGGTATAAGGGCTGGGATGAGCTGGAAGCAGACTGTAGAATGGTGGAAAACTGTTGTTTCTTAGTTAGTGATTCAGTAGGAGACTCCAAACCTGGCAATTTCTGAAATTGGGAAACAATTAAGGAAAAAGCTTAAATTAACTTCACTACCGTTTTCAAATTTTCTTCTTTTGGTGGCACTGTTATGAGCAACCCATACCCTAAACCTGTACCAGCGACTAGCCAAAAAATCGACTTAATTATTCGCTCTGCCATCAATGTTTCTCACTCTCCCAATAAGCGTAATCAATCTGGCGAATTTTGTTGTCAGAATTGATTGTTTCACCAATTTTGTAATAATATTCCAAGATAGAGGGATAATTGTCGTGGAGATATTTACGATATTCTGTTAAAAAAGCAATTATTACGTAAAATTTATTAATTTACGTAGAATTTTTCTGATATTCACCTCTCTTGGTGTTCACACTGTACCAAACTCCGTAACTAATAGCAAAAGCAATGCCTTCACCAATAAACATGAAAATTGCCCCACGTTTTAACCATCTACGAAATCCAGATTTTGGAGTCTTCAGTAACATCGCACTTCGAACTAATTTAACAACATGTGTGACTTGTTAAATCACACAATTTGAGGTTACGTCATATGTCAAATTACTGCAGGTTCCTGTAGTTTAGTCACAGATTAGCTACTAATCAACTAATCTGTGGTTTAGTGTACAACACAGACGCAAATAAAAAAGATTATACATAGTCCAGTCAAATTAGACAAAAATAGGTCGATCGGTGGAAAAAAATCCTAGAGAGTTGGAATTTTTTTTAAACGCTTTCTTTATTCTTGTGTAGACATATATCAAAAGTCCCCGAAGGTGGGGGGCGAGCTCGAGGAGGGAGAGGGGGCTAAAGGTGTCTTTTTTTGTTTTTTTGCTTATATCTCGGAAACTATTACTCCTGTAGGTTTTTGCCCGCTTATCAAAATTAAAGCCTACAAAATTCCCTACAAAAATGGTCCTTCACATTTTTGTTGTAGGACTAACTGTAAGCGAGTTATAGGGCTGACAAAAAACATCAATTAAAAAAATGTGCTTTATCCACATTTAAAACAGAATTAATCTTGTGATTTGAAAAAACTGAAAGCAAATTGAATTTATTGGGTACAGCACTTCATTAGAGAGTCTATAAAGTCTTCCGAGTCGTTCTCATATGCTGCATCTTCAACTTAAACATTGAAAACCGAATTACAGTCTTGTTCMGTACAATATTAATAAATAAATGATTTAATATCGATGACTTGAATAAAGCTTACAGTAAATTGCATGTATTGGATCCAACAGTTTATTAGAGGTGCCACGACGGTCTATCAATTCTTCCGAGTCATCCTTATATGCTGAACTAGCATTTACCTGCCACTTTCTCTGCATGTATTTCTGATATAAAATGGGAAAAAGCCGGTTCACAAAACCATTCCATAACGTTAGGTACTCTATAAAKCTAGATAATTACCTATGTTATGTATAGGATTCAGTTATAGTAGTCTCGTTCTTCGCATGGGCTATGTTTATGGGTAAATGTTAAATGTTKATTTTCATAAAGTGTCGTCTCAGTGCACTTCTGCACTCTCAAAATTCGAAATTTCATGTTTCTAATTTTGTTTTTAAGYGTTAAACTTTATTTTATTTCGTTAGAATTTGAAAAGTGCAWTTATACACTTTCTAAGGATCATATTTTCTAAATTTWATGTTTTTATATCCCTTTAAATGTGTACACCGTTTTATTCCCTTAAAAACTAATTTTCGAAAAATCTGATTTTAGTGCCTCTTTACATCTCTAAAGAATATTATGTTTATATTTTTGTTTAAACATTTCACCCCATTTAACCCCCTTACAGATTGATTCTCTCTTTCATCCAAAATTTTTATTTATATCTCCGTTTAAATGTGTGCACCCGAGTCTCCTTTCAGGCAGACCAGCTTAGTTGGGGAACGCTCTACACATATAAATACTTACCATATACTAATGAAATGTGTTTCAAAGGATTTTTAATGCAATTTTATGTCGACTCCAAACTTTAGAAGCCTACGATTAGTCCTACGACAAAAATGAATAGGTCCATTTTTGTAGGAAATATTGATGCAGAAATAGACTTCTACAGAAAATTCTGCATAAATTACATAAACGATGAGTTCGTATTTATAGACCCTCGTGACTCCCCCTTCCTTTAATAAAGTAATGGACCCAGTAAATTAAATTTACTGTCAGTTTTTTTTAAATGATGTTTTTTGTCTGCCCTATAACTCGCTTACGGTTAGTTCTACAAAAAAATGCAAAGGACCATTTTTGTAGGAAATTTTATAAGCTTTAATTGTGATAAGAAGATAAAAACCTATAGGAGTGATAATTTCCGAGATATAAGCAAAAAAAGACACCTTTAGCCCCCTCTCCCTCCTCGAGCTCGCCCCCCACCTTCGGGGACTTTTGATATATGTCTACCCAAGTGTAAAGAAAGCGTTTAAAAAAATTCCAACTCTCTAGGATTTTTTTCCACCGATTTGTCTAATTTGACTGGGCTAACACTTGAGTGCAAAAAAAACCGCAAACTGTCAAAAACAAAATTGTCAAATTTTTTGAGATTTACATAGTGTGAAAAAGGTTAGAAAACTATCAAAACAAATGTCTTATTTGTGGTCTTGCCAATGCAATGATGTCATAGTCAGTGTTAAAAACGAAATGGAAAAACTTGATACAAGTTTGGATAATTATGAAATTGTGACAAAGACGACGTCAAAAAACTGGCATTTAATTAAAAGGCCAAAGTACATTATAAAAAAAAAATCAATTTGCGGTTTTTTTTGCACTCAAGTGTACTTTATGGGTTGATAAAGTCCATCAATTTTTATGGTTTTTTGATATTTAAAATTTTAGACTTTTCAGACAAAATCTGGATTTTTGAAATCTGAGAAATTAATGTTTTTAAGATTGAAATATTGTACAATAGTAAGCTTTACAACTTGAAGTTGGTACAGTTAGTTTTTGAGGGAATTTTGTCAATATTGACAATTGTTAAAAAAAGAGATTTTATCAAAGTTATTTCATTACCTGCTGTTAATTTCACCGGAAAGAAAATTTAATGTGTCATTTTTAGTTTTTGAATTATTGGGAAAAACAGAAATTGGTACTTTTCGTTTTTATTTTTTCAAGCGAAAACTAAAAGATCTAGACAGACGTTTTTAACTAGGACGTTCTTAAGGCACTTTTTTAGAAGGAATCTAAAGTCGCGRTCAATTCATAGTGGCCATTTCCCTTTGTAAATTTATAAAAATTGAGTTGTGTAAATCCGACTTTAAACATCCAATTGTTTTTTTAGGGCGATGTCTATCAAAAATGATAATTCTGAAAAAGTCGGGTTAGAATAGTTCACATGTAAAATCTACTGCCCCTGTTACAATTGTTGACACAATTGAAAAGTAACTAAAAACGAAAAAAAGTAACTAACTTCTGCTGCCAACACAGACACAACCCACACACTAGAGATGGTGGGCTAGGAACTGCCAACTTTGCAAAATTGACCGCGACTTTAAATCTGTCATTGTACATATTTTCCAACGCGTTTTTGATGTCAGAGTTACAACACTCAACTTTGGATTTTCTTATGGACGTTACACCTATTCGATTTCTGTATTTTTGAAAAATCACAAGAAACTAAACAGTGATCTAGCGAGTTGATAAAGTTCATTAATTTTTACTGTTATTGTGTACATTTAAAAATTTCAGGCACAAAAATTTACATTTTGGATTTCTAAAATCGAACAATTAAGTTTTTAAGGTTGTAATATTGGAAGTAAGTTTTAAAATTAGAGGTTRCTATAGAAATCAATTATCATTTATAGAGATAAAAAAATAAAAAATAATACTTAATAAGCTCAAAATAAATTTGCATCGTTTAAACAGTGATTTATTAAAAATAATTTGTTTTCGAATTCATTTGCAAATGACATTTGTTTGTTGTACTCGTTGGTAATTGTTGCAACACCAAAACTAATCAAATATCAACTTGATAAAAGTAAAGCATCTCATTTGAACAGTATACCTCAGGAGTGACTTAAGTGTAAAAAATACAGGGTGTTTGTAAAAAAGTTTTGTGTATTTTAACGTTGACGCCAGGTAATAAGATCAAAGCGAAGCTGTCAAAGCCCCTTTTCTATAATTCCTCCTGAAGCGAAAACGCGGCCCGAATAAGCCCTAATAATTGTAATAACACAAGTTTTTCGTCAAAAATAATCCGATTTGAGATGAGCATTACACAAAAGGAAACATATCGAATGAGATAATTTGAATTTCAGATGAGAAGAACAATCGAGTTATGTTCGTCTCTTCGTCGCCCTTTTTTTGATCTGCCATTGTAATACTATTGGCTACATCTTGGGAAAGCAATGGACGGAAAGATATAAATGAAATTCTGTTGATAATAATATAGCCGAATTGAAAAACTTGCAGCGCGGCTTTTATTAAATTTGAAAATAACAGAATAACCCGTTATGAAATGACATTACCGCCGCGTAATTGCTTAGCCGCGTTTCATTCAATCTCATGTTTGTTTTACTTTTTCCTCGCGGATTCACCCTTTTGTGCCATGAAATACTCAATATTGGCAGCACTGATTTTATTCACGGGAGTGCAATCAGCGCAAAATTACGCCCACGAGGCCAATTTTAAATTATTACTAAAATCTCCCAAAATTTTTCGAAATGTTTCTTAGATAAGAAACAATAATAAATATAAAAAAAAATGCGAAAAATATATTTTTACTGATCTATGATTATTTATTAGGTTGATGACATTGATGAAAATGTAGAAACAGAAGATGTCACACATCGGTGATAACAGTGTCATCATATAAGTACTAAATTCGTAATTCCGAGATAATGCCTTTCAAAGATTTTATGCATAATAAATTTCCTAGAAATTTGTTCATCTACAGTATGTCCCCGGATTAAGTTTACAAGAGGAAACAATTTTTTTATCTCTCATTTTACGCCAAAACTGCAAAGGAAAAACATTTTTTGCTTCACCTGAAACGAGCAAATCTGTAATTAAAACTTCATTATGTATTGTGATTCGGTGAAAAGAAAAGTTAATTTTTGTCTTCATTTTGGACTTAATTTATTAATTAAATAATGACAGTTGTTAATAATGACTTTGTTTTTATTTTAAAACTGTTTCTTTGAGTTGCTATGTTTATCAAAATTATGTTTTTTACAAACATTTTTGTTATTTAACTTGCGAAACCTCATGTCGAAGAGATATCATTGTCCATAAAATAAAACTGCCAATGTGATGAGATTTAAAAATCAAGAGAAAAATGAAAATTTTTTTCTACTGAGTTAGAATAATGAAGTTTTAATTACAGATTTGCTCGTTTCAGGTGAAGCAAAAAATGTTTGTCCTTTGCAGTTTTGGCGTAAAATCAAAGATATTTTTTTTTTCCTCTTGTAAACTCAATCCGGAGACATACTGTATATTCACTATTTAGGGGCCAATTTCAAAAATATTCTTATTTCAGCGTTCCAGCATAAACTTCATAGTAAATGTACTCATGTACATTTACACTTTTTAATCCATTAAAAATCCTGAAAATCAGTTTTTGTGACACTGTTGGCGCCCATGTGTGATATCTCTTTTTTTTTTAATTTTTCAGTGTCAAACGTAATTTAGAAATTGGAATCATAAAACACCCAATTGCTTGATTATTATTACTAAACTGAAAAAAAATACATGAAAACAGAAAATTTTCTAGTTTATTTTGAAAACTATAGTGTCTAAAGTTACGACATTTAACAATCGAGTAACTGCAAAACGGAACTTTGGACATCAAATTTGTGTCAGTTAAAAAAATGTTAGCCACGCTTTATTGTCATTATGATTGACGTTTAAAATTAAAATTTGAAAGTTTTAATTGAAATTTATTTTTGGCGTCGAAACAATAATGCCAGTAATACGTGTTTTTATATAGGTAAGTTCAATAAATTATTTTGATTTGTTGTTATTTTTTCTCTAGCTGTCAGGAAAGAAATTACAAAAACCGAAAATGAGGTTAGTTGCATAAGGCCCGTTTTACATTTTTAATATTCTTATGTTAGTCGAATTACAAATCGTCTAAAATTCCGTGGCCACAATTGTATTATTATACAACGCGACGTCATCATGTGCGATGTCTTMATAGCCAAGAGGCGATTTTGATCAAAATCTGACTTTTAAAATTAAGACATTACCAAACGTCACAACAATCTCTAAATCGATTAAAGTACAAATTTTTGTTAAACTGCTATAAAGAAGGCAAGATACAAAAATAGTATAAAAAACTCGTTTCATAAAACTTTGAAGCACTCATTTTTTAAAATAACTTGTAGCTATGTCACTCGTTTTTTAAACTTGAATTCGTACTTCAAGATTAATTTTATAATATACTAATTAAAAACAAAGTGTTTATAAAAGTCAAATTAACCAATTTTTGAACATTTGTTTTGCGTTAATTAAATATTAATTAAAACCATCTGTAGTACATTTTTGGAAATATTTTGACATTTTAATGAACGTAACAGTCTATGCAAGAGTCTATGTGTTTTATGTAGCTTTTTTTGAATAGAACATACATACAGGTGCGCCAGAATTCGAGCCCCAGAAAAATATTTCATGTAAGATAAGATATCAGGAACATGGAAAAAATTCTGTCAAAAAATTTATTTAATGATAATGATGATCTTGTTATGTTTTTTTACAATTATTTAGTGAAGGTACAAAAATTTTGCCAATAAAAGCCAYAAATAACATTAAACAGAGTTACAATTTCCTTGTTTCCTCTTTTATTAGTCTGTAGCAAAAAAATTTGGAAAATTATTTTTATCCGCAAACGTCATAAAAATGACACTTTTATGACTAAATGACACAGGTAAAAGTCTTATTTTTAGGACATGGAGTAAAAACACTGTTTTTACGCCTAAGCGTTTTCACTTTTACTTGACACTTACTTTGACATTTACCAATGTTGTCTCTTTCCCTGCTTCAGCATTTTCTGCTAAATTAGCTTCGCCACATAAACAATCACTTTTACTCCTAATAACATAATCTACTATTGCAACAGAAGTAAATGGAGTCAAAGTGCAAAATTTAAACTCTCATAACTTCAAAATTTTTCTAAATATTTTTTTTAACAATTTTTTGTTGTTTCTGGTATTTTACCTTACATGGCATTTTTCTCTGGGGCGCGAGTTCTGGCGCATCTTGTATATCTGTTTATATTTCAATGTAGTCTTTTTTTGCCTGTAGCCTGTATTGAATGTTACAAAGATTTCAAAATTTTTAAACACATGTTTGCCACTTGGGTGTTTCAGCTTTGAACTCTTTTGGCACTTGCGCTTATTTCAAGTTGTTCTACTCTTCGTTTCATTAATAATTCGCCAAGTAACAGAACAAAGCCGTGCTCACTCTCGGCGCTACTTTTCCGTCTTTAAGTGGTAGTAAAATGCATTTAACATGTCTCTAGTACGTATGATTTTAGTTTGTTGCAAAACAGTCTCAATGCGCTTGTGCGATTTTCTGTGGTAATAACCGGAGTCGCGTTGGAGTTTCAGTACTTACCCGGATTTTACGACGAGTSCGTGTTCCGGTGTTCCGGGTTGTGCGRCGTCTTGCGTAAAGTTGAGTGTGTTGAGGTTAAGTGTCGTTCCGGATCCGCCGACTTCAACAATGTATGTACCATTTATTTGATTGGTAAATTAAAAAATTAAGTGCAAAGAAGTTTTATCAAAGGGTGAAACTCGAAACTTGGGTCTATAAAGTTGAATGTCGTCCATATTCAGCGCCCGGATTACTCCGGAAATAATCCATTTATTTGTTTTTCATACGAGTATCACCTCGCGAAAGCTCCCTAGAGTTTTATTTCTAATTTGGCAATTCCAAAAAACTAATCCAATTTCAGCTCAGTAGTTCCGGAATTACGTCTCGGGGTAATTTCTTTCGTTACCTGTCAACTCGTGAGAGCCCAAATAAATAAAAAGCAAAACGTAATGAAAAGAAAACAAATTAAACGAAGCGAATTAGCTTGTTTACCGTCTGAAAAACTGTTTATTTCAGCGGTACAAATAATAATTTTTTGTGAGAATATAATGAGAGACGTTTTAATAAGTAGGAAAGAAACAGGATCTTGTGTGGGTCACCTACGAGAAATGAGCAATTCTACAGCCCTAAAGTAATTGGGAGAAAAATTAAGGGGAGCTTGGAAAACCGCACTTAAGCTTGAGAAAATTCCTTTGTAAGGACGCACGTCGTTAATAAATTTTTAATTTATTTGAATTTATGGAGGCGGGGTCAATTTATTTTATCTTCACGGAAATGAGACGCATTTTCTCATCGGGGTAACAGCTATCTCAAGAGGGGCTCCTTTTAATATCGTACGATTTTAACGAAATTAATTGGCTCCCCATTCGTCATGGAGTTTTTACAACCTCGCCATAATTTGCTGCAAAAATAAAAAACACCACTTTGCATGAGTTAAATTTTTGTTTTGCATTTTTTTTTATTAAATTAAACAACAAAATTAGAAAAATTTCAACAGCCTCTTAAATTATATTTGGATTTTAAATCACTAGAAGTCCTTTTTCTGTTTGCAACTACACTGCGATCAAAAAGTCTTTCTATCAAGTAGGCATCCTGGTTGAGGACGTATGTTGCATGACAATTCGTATGTTATCTAGATCTAGATAAAATTATTTTATAAAAATTAAAGCATTGASCTAATTAAATTGAATTATTCTATGAAACGTCTCAAAACAAACTAAAATAAGATTTTGTTGGTGTTTATTCATAAAAATCGTTCACCACGGTTTCCTGTCATAATTTACATAAAAAATATTTTGACATTTCTCATTTGTCATTGTGACATTTTATCTTCCACAGACATACGTTTTAAATTTCTACGTTTGCTTGATTTTTGATCGCACTGTATAACAAAAATGATCGATTCATTTGGTCTAAATTCAAAGACAAAATAACAAAAAAGTAAAAAATTTAGTTTAACCTGGGGAGTTTTATCATCATTTACGTAAGTTTTGTGACGCTAGATAGAGCTTTGAAGATGTTCTTAAGCCGATTTCAGCATGAACTCTACTGAAGAAAGCTTCAGTATTTTATTAAAAAATAATATAAACGCTTACAGTTACATAGTCACTTAAAAAACTTTTCTGAGAAAAATTAAAAAATCATTTCACATCAGTCAGTTTTTTTTGGACAGTTTGTGTAAAATGAAAAAAAAATATTTGAAGTTTCTTATTAGATTAATTAACGTTTTTGCTATCAAATAAGTGACTTTATAATTACTTTTATTCAATTTTTCTAAATTGAAAAAGCTTTAAGTTTGTGAGTTACACACATTGATGTTTATAAATGAAACCATTGCTCTTATGTTTGAAAGTCTGATTATGTCGAAATTGAAGAAATGTAATTTTGTTTAACTTCTTACGAGGAATTCATATATTTATTTGTGTTATTCGATTTTTTATTATTATAATTTTTAATGCAAGTATGATTTTACCATGTCCATTTTTTTATTTTTATATCTCACCATAAAATAAGTTTTYGCTCAAAGTGATTATTTATTAAGTTGACAAACGTAAAAAATGTAGAGACAGCAGATATGTCTTTAATTTTTTAGAAATTAAAATTACAGAACACTGAGTTTTGTTCGGCATGGAGTTCAATCTAAGATTTTTTTTTTCGTTTTTTGGTTTTGTGATGTTTTTTTTTCTAAATTAAATAACAAAATATGAAAAAATTATAACGGACTCTAGAAGTGCTTTTTCTGTTCGCAACTATAAAAAACTGAGAACTGAGGGATTTATTTGGGCAACTGAAGAATTTGCTTTAACTTGCTAAAATTCGCTAAAATTTGCCATCAATTTCAAGTGCACATTTTAGTGAAATGTTTTCTTTCAAATAAAGTAAAATTTTTTTTAAGTTTTTTGCTAGCTTAGTTAACTTTATGAAAATAAACAGTTCTTGCTGAGTTTGTGCTTTTAATTTACCTAATTAATAAACGTGTACTTGGTATAAGAAAATAGTAAAAAGACTTTGATTAATGAATTACTCATAAATCCCTCTTTTTTTGATCCAAATGTGTTGTTTGACGCATTAATTACGAGAATTAAATTGTCAATATTTTGAGAACAATAGAAGATTTAGAAGTGTAAATTAATATTTTATGGATATGGTTGTGTTTGTAACGGTTGTCATAAATTTCGAAAACATGCGGGATCAAAAAATGAAACAAGAACTTGGATAAATTGCAGCGCAAACTCGAAAGACGTGACATATTTTGAGATGAAATATTTTCCACACTTGCTTAAATTTTTTACTTGATGGATATTTTCCTCAAGAAAATAGATTTTCAAACACACAAGTGTTAATATAAATTAAGTTAAGGTTCATACGAAAACGAATTAGGGAGGTGTATAGAGGAAGAATACGTGAGCAGCGTTGAAATCAAATCATAAAAAGAATTGAGACAAAGATGCTATTCAATGGGACTGACTAATTGGGAAAGAAAATGTTAATTTTTTTTCAGTTATGTTTACTAATTAATAATTACCAATAAGTAATAATTAAAATCGTCATTGATGAGAGCATTTTCTAATTTAGGGATTTGCATTGCAAGGGTAGTAATTAATCAGCGCCGGCGGCTTCAATTCACAGAAATGTGAAAATACTTCAAAGTTCACATATGAACACGGAAAATTACGTAATGGATAGCGTGATGGCTGAAATAATAAAAAATTCGCGTGTTGTTTATCTTTCGTGCAAGCTTTTCAAATGAAGGCTTACCAACTGGTTCGCAATAAGTGGGAATCCAAAATGGAATTGTAATTGAACCGATTTTTCTCCATTTAGAAAAAAGTTGATTAAGTTGCGACTCTTTTGAACAATGTGTTTGTTTTATAAAAATGCTACTGAAAGCCGCATATTCTGTAATATGCGTTGGTTCGAAATGTGTCACGTATTTCAACCTTGTATTACAATTTATCCCGCGTAATGTTGACTTGCATGTTTTACCGAGGCTGTTACATGTTTTGGAAATTTATTGCGGACATTATCTTTGCTCGAATGCAGAAAATGGATAAAAAGAATTCGGCATTATTGTCAAAACGCGGGATAAATGCTCACGGTATTTCATCGTTTGCGAAAATGTTAATCAAGGCTGCACCATAACAATAATAAAACTTACTAATGACTAAAATTTCAAGTTTAACTCTTGCGTTCGCGATGGCTTTAACTAAAACTGATTAATACAGATTAATTAATTGTTATTTGCCAAAGGATTTTTATGAAATTTAAAATGTAGGCAACTTGAAAGATGGAGATTCAATTAGTATTAATAAAGTTACCTCAATAGAAAAAAAAATTAAAACACATATTTTCCCAACTTAAAATTAAGCGAAACAACTGTTATATTGCTAAGCTCTAAAAAATACACAACTAAATCAGCAGAAATACGTCGATTATGTTGTTAAAATTCCCACAGATTAACCAAAAAATTGATCTCATATCTATTGTAGCTAGGTAGTGATTTGTGATATGTTGTTTAAGACTTTTAAAGCCCCATATAAAAAAAATTTGGTCAAGAAATGTGTAAATTTTGACGAAATCTGATAGTATGAGTTTCATTCTTGGGGCGAAGCCTCCGATAATTATACAGAGTGGGCCAGAACTCGCGCCCCAGAGAAAAATGCCATTTAAAGTAAGATACCAGGAACATGGAAAAAATATTTAAAAAATTTTATCTATAAAAATTTCGAAGTTATGAGAATTCAAATTTTGCACTTTGACTCTATTTATTTCTATTGGAAAAATAATTTTCCAAGTTTTTTTGCTAYWGGCTAYTAWAAGAGGACACACGTAAGCTATATCCTAAATTGTAACTCTGTTCAATGTATTTGTGGCTTTTATTGGCAAAAGTTTTGTACCTTTACTAAATAATTGTAAAAAACATATAGTACAGGGTGCGCCAGAAAGCGCGCCCCAGAGAAAAATGCCATATAAGGTAAGATACCAGGAACATGGAAAAAACGTAAAAAAAAGTTATCTATAAAAATTTCGAAGTTATGAGGTTTTAAAGTTTGCACTTTGACTCTATTTATTTCTGTTGGAAAAATAATTTTCCAAGTTTTTTTGCTATAGGCTAYTAAAAGAGGAAACAAGGAAGCTGTATCCTAAATTGTAACTCTGTTCAATGTTATTTGTGGCTTTTATTGGCAAAATTTTTGACCCTTTACTAAATAATTGTAAAAAAAAACATATACAAAATCATCAGTATCATTTAATAGATATAAAAAAATGTCAAATGTCAAAAAATATGTCAAAATTTTTTGACAGTTAGAATTTTTTAAACATTTTTTTCATGTTCCTGGTATCTTACCTTACTTGAAATTTTTTTCTGGGGCGCGAGTTCTGGCGCAGCCTGTATAAGATCATCAGTAACATTAAATAGACATAAAAAAATGTCAAATGTCAAAATTTATTGACACATAGAATCTTACTTGAAATTTTTCTGTTCTGGCGCACCCTGTACAAAATATTGCAAATCAGATAGTATGGGATTTAAAAAAAATGAGATTTTTTATAGTTTGCAAATACAGGGTGCTCCAGAACTCGCGCCCCAGAATAAAATACCATGTAAAGTAAGATACCAGAACATGGAAAAAATTAWTTTTTTTTTACCTAAGTACATAAAAAAACGTCAATTGTCAAAAAATAAATGTCAAAATTGTTTGATAAATAGAATATTTTAAACATTTTTTCCATGTTTCTGGTAACTTATCTTACTTGAAATTTTTCTCTGGGGCGCGAGTTCCGACACACTTTGTATTGTATTATTGTCAAACTCGTAGTTTTATGTGAATCAACCTATAGAGGTCACAAAACAGATAAAAACGTAGTAAATGAGAAATAACATGAATTGCGTGCTTTTCTTTGGATTACTTCACCTATATTTTTTAATTATATGTAATTTAGTAAAATCCTATAAATCACAAAAGCTAAAATGCGACAAATCAGCTCTTTGTGGAATAATACATGAGTTAATACACCGGAYAAACTCACATATTTATTAACTGTTTATTTATTTATTGATTAGCCAGTATGAAACACTCCCATGCAAGCATAACATAGCCAGAGAATTAATTTCTCAACATGATTTTTTAGTTTCCTGATATATAAAACCAAAACCCATTTTAATAAATGTGTCGTAAGTTAACATCAATCGAAGAAAACGGCTATATCGACCGAATACAACATACAAAAATACAACAGTGGTTTCCATCAACTTAAATTGGGTCTGACTTTGACATTTGTATTGTAGATGCAATTTGTATTGAAACGAACAAAAGTTATCAAAAACTAAGAATCCTGTGTTTATAAAAATTTTCGAGTCCATAAAGTCGAAAATTTTTGTACAAAATAGCTCTTCTAGAGGGTGTGGAAAACAACGCATGTGTCGAAAGAAATTACAATTAGAGATTTTGTTGGAAAAGTTCTCTCTTCTATATCTCGTTAAGTGGTTAATTTAATTCTGTGTAGAAATTTCCGAAAAGCCGTTCCCAATTTGTACAAGACACGTACGATTCAGGTAACCTAATTTAGTGTCTTGTCCGCAATTCTCCTCATTGGGCGTTAAAAGCAACGGCTAAGGCAGCTTATCCTTTTCCGTACCGGATATAGCTACCACAACCGGAAACGGAARCTGCATAAAGCTCCAACTACCTTGATTTCGTTCTCCGACTTGCTCAAGCTCATCGGATGATTATATTTAAGTTTTTGAATAAATTTTCACAATAATGTCAAAATTTTATGACTCGGACTTGAACATTCTTCAATTGAGTGCGTCACATCGGAATCC
>NW_025400985.1:12030412-12118525 GCF_015345945.1 Tribolium madens | reverse complement strand
AAAAGATATTTAACGTTAAACATTAAAAAAATAATTTTATTGTTTCAGTAGCCAAAAAGTACACAGTTGCACAAGAAATGGAAGAAATATCACTTAATAAATACATTCGTGTTAAACTAATTCCATTATTTTTTATTTTTACAATAAAATAATTTGAATTTCAGTATTTATAACGACTTTTACAATCTCTGAATAAATCAAGGGATGGTAGAATTACAATGGTTGCCATAGTATCAACAATGCTCAGATATTGATAAACATTGTTGCTACAATTAATATTGAATGTTAAGTATCTTTTTATCAATTTTAGACATCAAAATTTTATTTTTTTAAATAGACAATTTTTCAATCTATTAGATGCAAAAATAAAAAATAGGGTGTTCCATTAAAAATTTTTAAGTTATTTAATTTTTAACACACTTCTTAATTTATTAATCATAACAAATGCAAAACATTAAAAAATTGTTAGAGCTCTAAATTCTGTACTTTCTTCTTTGCAGAAGTAGGAAAAAAATTGTTCTAGCTGTCTTAGTTTTTGTGTAATAGATTTTTAAAAAGTGCATGTTTTCATCAAAAAAACCGTCTTATTTTCAAAACTAAGCAAAATCAACCAATAAAAGTTTAACTTAAAAACATTGTCATAAAAATCTACATCTAAAAACGCTAAGAAACATATGGGTTACTAAGCGAAATCGACTAATAAAAGTACGAGCTAGTAGTTGCGCAAATTTTTGAAATTTGATCAAAATTGTTTGGAATTATATTTGGAAGTATTAAAATTATTTTCGGATTGCTTGGAATAACTGGAATTATTTGTGAATTACTGGATTTTTTTTTGAATTATCGGAAATATTTTTTTTTGTCAATTAGGTACATTACCATCGGAATTAATTTGGAATTATAGGAATTAATCTAAAATCAATTGAATTAGAAATGTTGGGTATTACTGGAATTATTTATGAATTACTGGAATTGTTTAAAACTACTAGAATTCTTTTTAGAATTATAGGAGATTTTTTTTTTCAAAATTACATTGAATTACAAGAATTATTTTGGAATTACGAAAATTAAGCTAAAATTACGGAAACTAAGTTGGAGTTACAGGAACTTTTTATTGTTTTTTAATTATTCTTGGTTTTAGTGTAACAATTTTGGTCAAAGAGATCGAATATTGCAAAAACTAAGCAAAAGTTTACCAGGCTTGTAGTTTTATATAAATCACCCTGTATAGTATGTTATGTATAGCTGTATTATAGCATCTGTAAAATTATTTAATATTTGTTATTAGTTGTAACAAAATATTTATTTATTATTCTTAGTTTTTGTGTACATTTTTTTTCAAAAAGAGTATATCTTTGTCAAGGAAAACAAAACCTTTTAAAAACTAAGGAAATTCGACTAATACAAGTTTAGTTTTAGATCACCGAAATTAAAAGCTACATCGAAAAATGTAAGAAAATATCAAGTTTGTAAAAAAATAATTTTACTAATTGATTTTTTTCTGTACAAATTAGGGTAAAAGGTGTTTTTGCAGTGGGCTACTTATATTCCAAGATGTTAGGAGATTCATACACTTCGTTTGAAAATAATTCAGCTGTTAACTGTACACAAATGGTTCTTTTCACGATCTAATTTAAATTAAATGAAAATTAAAACAGGGAATAAGGAAAATAGGTACACATTAAATTGTAATAAACTTGAAATAAACGTAATTAGGTCTTTTCTGCGAACATTACGGAAGTAGCGTATGTAATTTTCTTTTTCTTCAAGGAAATAAATTTTACTTAAAATCCCATTTTGATMGTTTTTAACATCAGTTTTCGACAACATTAATATTTAATCAGCGATAGAAATTGTTAGTGAGCTGAAACATTCTAAAAAGTCTGAATTTCATTTAAAATTTTCAAAAATATATACTAGTTATTTTCATTATTTCTATTTTTTAGATGCTGAAATTGGTTTTAAAAAAAAGTTTCCTTGTATAACAATCAAAGAYATGAAAACAGTGAAACAAAACAAGTTTTTCTATCGGTTTGAATAATGTCATCTGATAAGCTTTTGGATAGAGTTAAATATCGACTTACACAACATGCAAAACAACAATCTCTACAGTCATTTCCCACTTTCAGTTTTTATTCAGTGTCGTAAAAAAAACAAACACGAAATTTTCTTAGCTTTTCCTGCAAACAATAAAAAGCGTGATAATTTATTGGCAGTACTAAGAGATAAAATATAAAATGTAGGTGTATTTATTTGTAAATAAAGTCAGTGTTGCACGACTCAATCAATTACTTAGGTTACTAATAAAAAGAGTCATTTAATAGACCGTAAAAGCTTGGTTTTATTGCGACCTTAACAGGATTTTAATTTTGTTGGTGCCATTAAATCGAATCCAATTTTCAAAGGTTTTAGCGCAAAAAACAATTTGGTCTTTTATTAATACTCCACTAATTTTGCGATAATTATTTCCGACTGAATCGCYAATAATTATCCGAGAGGCTGAAACGTGAACATTCAGCAGTTTTATATGTTTTATTAAAATTGTCATCAAATCAATTTTTTTGCACTGAAACCAACGTCTCGCCAGGAATTTATGTAAAACGGTTAGGGAGATTGAATACTTGTTCTGAATACCGAACTATATTTCACAGCACACAAAAAGTTATCGTAACGACAATTACCCTTTCACATAGTGTCTTTAATTTTCATGTTGTTAAAATTCAGTAGTTGTCGCAAATAAAACAAGCCAGCTGACAAAACGCGCACAACTTTGAACACAGTGCTAGACTATGCATCTCCTCGGCATAATTGTTTTAAATATTATTTATAGCTGTTTTAACTTTAGTCATTTTCGTGATGAAAATTAAAATGTAAATAAATTTGCGGAAAGTTGCTACAAACTATTATGAAATGTGTGGAGTTTTGGAAGAAATCGTGCATAAATTGGCAAAGTTTCAGAGATTGTATTACTTATCATTTTTTTATGAAAAATATGACAGAAACTGAAATAAAGTGTATTAACATTGTTTAAAAATCATTCCGATTCTAGGTCGTAAATTTGTGATTTCCTAAAATTGCATTTTAATCTGTTTTTGTGCAACTACAATGTGTTGACAGAATGTCGATGATTGATGTCGCATGCTACTGGCAGCAAACTTTCAAAGTGAGGTTATTAAAATTATAAAAGCGTTGGATAAAACATCGATSGTGGCTTCGTGGTGACATTAGAAGATGAGACACCGCATAGCAAGTGGAAGTAGGAAATAGAAGATTGCTATTAGCTACAACTGTTTTGTTATTTTATCCAAAAAAGTTGCATCAGAAATACGTGTTTTTTTTTCTCAGAAAGAAGTTAATAAAAAAAAAGAATTAAAAAACCGTTGTACATGAACAATAAAAAAATGCGTCCAAAATTATCAAAAAACTTGAGGCATTTTTTCGTTTAATTTTTTTCTGCTTCTTTAGAAATTAAAAAAGTTCGTTTTTTAATAATCTTATTTGAAATATGAGCAAGTGTGCTAAGGTTAGTAAACAAATTTTTTTTTTAATCGTAATAGAATCAAAATAATAAGCAACTGATCTGTTGGAATTATTATTGAATAATTTCTATAGAATTGTGAAAAATTTATCAAATTAATTAGTTATTAGGCTCAAGGCTTTGCAGTAATCCTATTTGTAAATTGAAAGTGATAGATCTATTCGTCTTCTCGAAGAGACGCTATAAATTAAGTAATATCGTGTCAGCATTAATAACCAAGAGGATGGCTAATTAATTAAACAATGAGTTTTACATTTATTGCAACCATTAATTGATTACTTTGTAACAATCGGTAATTTATTAAATGCTTAAATTTTGACAAGCTTGAAAACACTTAAATCATTACCAATTAATTATTAATTTTGTTAAGAATCCGGGAAAATGTTATAAAAAAAATGCAAAAAGCTTGATACTTTTTTCTAAACCAAATATAATGAGGCGACCGTTTTATGGACACTATCTGTTTCCATACACTGGTCATATATCGATAACAATGTTACAGTTTGTGTTCCTTGGAGGCTCATTTGGAGCCATAATCTTAAAATTAATGTCTACGGACGCACAAGATTTATTTGGTGGCAGATTTGGGAAGATTTTAGACGTTTTCTTAAATATTGTAAATTTGTTTTAATAGAAATAAATTTGTCTATGATTTGTTGTAAAAAAATGGTTGTGACATATTTCAATAAAAATAAGTGAAAGTTTTGTTTAGGGTGTTTTCTTACTATTGTGAAAAATTGCAACAACAACAAACACTAAAAAAATAAAAATAAAAAAAAATTAAATACATACATAAAATTGAAATACATACATAGGATGCGCCAAAACTCGCGCCCCAGAGAAAAATGCCATGTGAGGTAAGAAGAAAAAAAAATTTATCTATAAGAATTTTAAAGTTATGAGAATTTAAATTTTGCACTTTGACTCTATTTATTTTTATTGACAAAATTTTCCAATTTTTTTGCTACAGACTATTTGAAGAGGAAACAAGGAAGCTGTATCCTCAATTGTTACTCTCTTTAATGCTTTTATTGGCAAAATTTTAGTAGTTTTACTAATTAATTAAAAAAAAAACGTATGCAAGATCATAAGTATCATTAAATAGACATAAAAAATTGTCAAACTTCAAAAAAATAAATGTAAATTTTTTTTGACATGTTCCATCTTATTTGAAATTTTTCTCTGAGGCGCGAGTTTTGACACAGCCTATATATACAGGGTGCGCCAGAACTCGCGTCCCAGAGAAAAATTTCAAGTAAGATATGATACCAGGAACATGAAAAAAATGTTTAAAAAATTCTATCTGTCAAAAAAAATTGACATTTATTTTTTGACATTTCACATTTTTTTATATCTATTTAATGATACTGATAATCTTGTATTTTTTTTTTAATTATTTAATAAAGGGACAAAAATTTTGACAATAAAAGCCACAAATAACATTGAACAGAGTTACAATTTAGGATACAGCTTCCTTGTTTCCTCTTCTAATAGCCTGTAGCAAAAAAACTTTGAAAATTATTTTTCCATCAGAAATAAATAGAGTCAAACTTTAAACCCTCATAACTTCGAAATTTTTATAGATAAAATTTTTTTAACATTTTTTACATGTTTCTGGTATCTTACCTTATATGGCATTTTTCTCTGGGGCGCGAGTTCTGGCGCACCCTGTAATATATATCTAGTGAGTAGAACCTCTGTAATCCGAACCAAATTATTGCAAAAAATTATTTGGATTATCGAATTTACTATTTTTTTTAAATATTATTATGTATGTATTTATTAAAAAAGTCAAATCAAATCTAAAAAATGCATAATTTTATTGGATAATATGGATTTATTAACGATTTGTTAAAGAATGAAGTAATTTTTTATGAAGTATGACTGCTCCAAACTTTTGGGACTTTTTTTATTTTATTTCTAAAAGAACAATACGATTGTGTTTTTATTTTTATTTATGTAAATTAGTTTTTTGTATACCCTCTTAAAAATAGCTGTTTATTTATTTGTTATTATTATTTATTTCGTACTCAATAAAATAAAATAAAATAGTTATTTTAGGTACTAGTGCTTAAAATAACAAATTTAGGTTCCAGTGCCCAAAATAACTCTATATTTTTGATTTCTAACCACTATTCCCGAGAAATTAATCACACATAATAAGAGGTTTGAATGTGTTTTTGGAAGCTTCAACAAAATAATGTTTTTCCAAAATCGGCACTAAAGTGTTCAGTTCATTATACTACAACATGTTTGCAAGCAATAAACATTTCAATAAATTCTAAATACATTACAATTAACTGAAATAAATAAGCTTTTCCGTGTTGTTCTTGTCATAATAATAACAATAATTAATAATAACCTAACTTTCAAAAATAGTTTTGCACAAGTTTTGTCAAAATTTCTGATTTCGAAAAAAATGTAATATATACATCGGTTGATTTGACATTCGTAATGAAAAATAARACTTTAGTGCCTCAATACACAAATCATTATTGTAACAAGTACTTCAACAGTTTTTGGGGATTCGTCCATACTCGGCTTCGCCTTGTCTAGAAACAGAAATGGATCATCCACAAAAAATGTATTTTAGGTACAATTTTTTTTTAATATGTAGTTCTTAAAAGTTATTTTCCCGCATCGTGTGGTAAATTTGACAAATGTCTTGTAAAAGTGAGATACCGAAACTTTCAAAAATGTGTAAACATGTCAATTACAGTTGTCAAGGCCAAAAAGGTAATTTTAGAGCTTAGTAAGTGTCGTTTAAAACACGAGTGAGTGAAGCGAGTTTAGTAAAAAAATTCAACAATATAGTAAATAAACATTTTGGTATTGATTTCTGGGACATTCGGTATACAGGGATCTCCTATGGGGATCTCAGTTATTATAAGAGATACGAGGTCGGTTAAATTAGGACAAAGTTGCGCATTTTTATGCCGAACAATAATCTGGAAGAAAATTTAATGTGTCATTTTTAGTTTTTGAATTATTAGAAAAAAACGGAAATTTGTAACTTTTTTTTTTACTTTTTCAAGCAAAAATTAAAAGACTTAGACGTCTTTAACTTGTACGTTCTTAAGGCACTTTTTCACAAGGAATCTAAATCTGTCATCGTATTTTCCAAGGCGCTCTTGATCTCAGAGTTACAACACTCAACTTTGTATTTTTTTACGGACGCCATATTCGATTTCTGCATTTTTGAAAAGTCTTTTTGTTCCTGATTACAACGATGTATGATATGAACAAATTTTACATGCTGATTAAAATTAAGAAAAAGCGTTTTTGCAAAGAATGCTTTGGAAAAAAAGGACACCAATTTTAATTAACAAAGTAAATTTTGAAGCTGGTGCATTCGAGCATCTTTTATAACTTTGTGTTGTTTTGTTTTGCGAATAATAAATTCTAGTTTATCACGTTGATCCTATTTCAAAACCTTAGTTTAGTTTGATGGAAATTATTATATTTAAATTCAATTGAACTGTCAAAATTTAGTTTTTTATTTAAAATTGGTGGCGTTTTTTCCAAAGCACTCTTTGAAAAAACGCTTTTTTAAAATTTTGATCAGCATGTAAAATTTAATTGTATCGTGTGATACATCGCTGAAATCAGGAAAAAAACTTCAGAAATCGAATATGGCGTCCATATAAGAAAATCCAAAGTTGCGTGTTGTAACTCTAATACCAAGAGTGCCTTGGAAAATACGATGACAAATTTAGATTCTTTGTAAAAAAGTGCCTTAAGAACGTCCTAGTTAAAAACGTCTAGGTCTTTTAGTTTTCGCTTGAAAAAATAAAAACGAAAATTACAAATTTCTGTTTTTTTCCAATAATTCAAAAACTAATAATGATACATATTATTTTTTTTCAGAATATTGTTCAGCATGAAAATGCGCAACTTTACCCTAATTTATCCCATCCCATTTCTGGGACATTCGGTACATGTAATAATTCTCAAATTAACCTAAAGAAAAAAAATTGCCGTAAATTAGTAGTTTGTAATCTTGGGCTTAAAAAACATTATTACACTTGTATTAAAATTCTTGTAATTGTTGTTTTGAAGTGTACTTTGCAACTTTTATGTCAGAACCTTTTCATGTTGTAAAGTTTCAGTGTGAATATTTGTCGAGGAGTGCGTCTGCAGGTTCATAGATCAAATTAAGGCTCGGCAACTTCAACAATAATAATCTTGAGCGGATGTTTTTGTCAGTGCGGCTGATGGCGGCTTCTAACTCCGAACATTTGTTTATGACGTGTCGTACACGACGAAAACTSWGCGTAAAAAGCCAGGAAACAGGGAGATCTGCAAGTTCCAACCAAGTATCATATCTTTATTAGAGTCCTCTCCGAGTGAAACAAACTAATTGTTTTCGGGAATTAATCCAACATCTGTAAGTCTCTTGTGTGTAGAAGAGTCGCATCCTTTGAAACAAGTATCTAGAAGCCGAATAGCATTGTTGAGCACCACACGATAATTAATTCTAATGAATAAGATTAATAGATCTAAACAAAGATATCCACGGTTCTGTCTTAATTAAAGCATTGCGAGGACTAGGACGTGTTCTGTACAACTTGACTTCGGTTTGAATTATATTTACGCTTCCGAAGCCGAATACGTGACATTCACATGTGTTACTGGCGTTATCCTTATATAGCACGTGTATTTATATTGATAAGACGAGTTTCGAGGGTGGGTGACGCAAATGTCACATGAAGTCGGTCCTGATTTATTACCGAGTTAAATGCTTGCACCATTGCGATATTCATAATGCTGAACGTCTACGCTTAGTTTAATTTTATTACAACTTCTGATGGATGTGTGTTCTTAAGAAAAACATTATGGAATTCGTGAAATTTAATTTAGAATGTTGGCGCTGAAATCACTTTAATCAACGATAAAATTGAAACAAGGAGTGATTTATAATAATGCTTCAGGATTTGAGTTTCTGATTGAAATCAGTTTATCTTTTCAAGGAATGCAATTATGAACTTCTATAGATAGATATACAGGATGTTTTAGAACTTGCGCCTTAGAAAAAAAAATATGTGTCAGGATCATGTAAAATTGTTTATCGCATCATCGTTTATTGTGTCTCTACAGGATGATTCTTAAATAGACCGACAAAATTTTATCACAGCATTCCAAGCATAAATGGAAATAATCAGTACCTTTTTTACATCGATATTTTTTAGGGGCAGAACCCCCTTGATCCGTGCCACTTACGGCGTTTATGAATTGTTGCAATGATCAAGTACATATTGATCAAATTAATACCATGGTATCCACTACCTGTGCTAATACTATTTACGAACACATCAGTGGCGTACGCTTTATCTCGAAAATAACTTTAATAAATTTTATTTGGAGAACGGTTAAACAAAGAATTTTTTCAATATTTTTTCCAGCATATTCTCATTTGATACTTCCAAGGATAAAATTTTGTCGGTCTATTTAAGAATCACCCTGCATAATTGCAAATATTTCTGTACAATTATATGGGTCATAATATCATAGAAATCTCATAACACGTTAGTTACACATAATACATTAGTTACTGCCAGATATGATGATTTATTGTAATAATTTTTTAGAACTGATAGCATATTAATATAGTATAATAGTATATTATAATACTAGTTTATAAGCAAGCCTTTAAAACACGCACGACGGGTTTAAGAGCACGACGCGTCAGCGTCAGTCGTAAGTGTTTTAAAGGCGCTTATGAACGAATATTATACGCTAGTTTTTATTATACCTGCCTATTTACGATCTTTTATGACCATTGAAATAATGTGAATTCACACAATAAAATTATCAAAGGTTGTTTGTGAATCGTTTTCGTAGAGACGGTTACTAGTTTACGTTGTTATGTACATTTTTCGACGTTTGTAAAAATCAGTCCAGAAAATGAGTGAAGATATTAAAAGGCTAGCAGAACAAGCAGAAATGCGATTAATTCTGGAATGTATCAGGCAGGTTGTCGGAGTGAATACTTTTGGTCAATGTCCGTCTCTTGTTGCGACCTATCTAAAGCTTCCAGATGCTTAAAAATACACAGGCCACGCGTTTCGACGGACTTCTGCAACAATCATGGCAAATATTGGAATGAGTGTGGATGAAATTAGACGACAAGTTGGGTGGAAGTCTTCAACGGTGGCAAATTTGTATGTTGACGAGTCTACCACGAATAAACTTTGTGTGTCAAGGCGCATTATTGGGGCAGTAAAACTTTGAACTATAGTTATTTATTATACAAGACTATAAAGAAAATGTTTTTCTACGAGTGAAAAGAATAAGTTTACGAGCGACGAAGTCACGAAGTGGACTTTTTCACGAGTAGATAAACAGTCTTTATCGTCATGTATATATTTCGTTTAATTTTGTACTCACCTACCAGAATTTCTTGAATATAAATAGTAGATAAAAATTATTTGATTTCACTAAACGATAAAAGACTAGTTTATCTACTGAAATTAGTTGATAAAAGCACTCTTTAACATTGAGGACAAAATAAAGTAATGTTTTTTTAATTTAAATTAATTTAAAATAATGTAACTTCAAAAAATCATTACTCAATAACTATTAGGTTTTGCATGTTAATCTTACTTAAAATTGTATTTTTAGAAAAATATTTGTTTTAAGACTTTGCTTTTGCTTAAAAATGGTCAATTTCACCTTTTTTTTTCTATTTAGAATAAACAAAAACTGTTTGTTTACTTAAAACAAACTAAGAGACGAACAAAATGATATTTTTTTTTGTCGCTCTGTGTAATCGAGTACGTACAGGGTGCGCCAGAACTCGCGCCCCAGAGAAAAATGCCATATAAGGTAGGATACCAGGAACATAGTAAAAATGTTAAAAGTTATGAGGGTTTAAAGTTTGCACTTTGATTCTATTTATTTCTGTTGGAAAAATAATTTTCCAAATTTTTTTGCTATAGGTTATTAAAAGAGGAAACAAGAAAGCTGTATTCTAAATTGTAACTCTGTTCAATGTTATTTGTGGCTTTTATTGGCAAAATTTTTGTACCTTTACTAAATAATTGTAATAAAACATATACAAGATCATCAGTATCATTAAATAGACTTAAAAAATGTCAAATGTCATTTTTTTCATGTTCCTGGTATCTTAACTTACTTGAAAATTTTTCCTGTTTCTCAAAAAATACTCATCGTAGAACACTTTAACTTGTTACATCGTGTTTAGCTTGTGAATTTACCATATTTCAAGCGTTTATATTCTTTTCAATAACGTTTTGTGCACTTATCTGGGTCTCTAAGACCATAGTAATCCGAAAAACGTTATTTAGTTTAATTTTAAACACAATAATATAAAAAAAAACAAAAAAAGAAATACAAAAAAAAGTAAATAAATATTTGCACAATAAAAAAAGTGAGGTAAATTTAATTCTTTCAGATAATTATTACCTTTTTTTGATTTCTTAGCTTTGATGAACAAACGTGAATTTTTAAAGTCTTATATTTCGCAATAGAATGAATTTCACGCACCATTTCTTCCCATTCTTTGGAAATAAAATATCGACGATTGATTAGTAAATATGGCAACAGTATGCGTTGTATAATTTTACGATCCCATAAAAATATCAATAGCTAGTCGACTATAGAATCCGATGCTTTTATATTTTAATTTATTGGAAATAGAATGATCTCCCAGTTTTACGGCGTCTCGTAAATTTATTTACAGTGTGCATAAACTTTACCATAAAATACCTGAAACCTAACATTCGTTGTTTTCGGATTACGTAGACAACATTGTGTCCGTTATTTACAGATTTCAATAAGTTTTACGTTTCTACGGTCTTTTTTAAATCACCAAATAAGTGGTAATTATAAGATTATGGTTTTTTTTGACCCGGCGCATCCACCAAAATTTAAATATTTTTTGCTGATAAAAATCGAAAACCATAAAATAATATCTCGTTTAGAGTTAACCTGGAGTAAACACTTTCAGAATAAATATCGTCAGGTTTGTCGATAGAGTATCCATTCTCATGTTTCTCCCCATATCCGTAATAATTCTGTAAATACTTTATATAGCTAGAGGAGCATTTCGGGCGACATATTTTCTTGAAGTCTATGATCGTAAGTTACTGAAAGAATTCGAAGCACGATTCTATCGAGCGCAATCAGAGAGCTGAGCTCTTGCTACATCCCATACTGCTTATATATAATACCAAACTCTATTTATTTTTTTTGTAAATTTCTACAGAGGACAAAGAAGGAAATTCCGCCACTTGTCAAACAGCGGAATAATTTCAAATCAAATTTTTAGTTCTTGCAAAGCGTTAAATTGCTCATCCTTCTTCGAGCTTATTTCAAAGCAAACACTTTGAGAGATTTTTCGTGATTTTTATCTTTCTAAATAGGAGCTGATTGATGACGAGGGCGGCGAAACGACAAAACACTTATGAATATGAGCAGAAATTGGCTCAAAACCGCGAATCGGAAGCTTTCTCATTTCTCCACTTTTACTGGAATCAATCTTGGTTCGTGTAGGTATTTTAGAAAGTTGACAACGAATTTATTTTTTGCTGGTAAATTTTTTGAAATGTGTTTAGCAAAGTTGATAATAATAACAAAGACAATGTTTTCTTTGTTAAGCCAACAATTATTTTTGGGTATGAAACAAAGTTTGCGTTTTTTGGTGTAATTTTTTAAATTAATAATTTTTTTGTTTTCAAGTTTCAGAACTTGAAGATGTTTTGGTTCACAAGGGCAACTTGACTTGTTTTTAATACTCGTTAACATTCACACCGCTTTAGGGTATTTTCAAGTCTTTGTAATCTTCGCAATTGGAAGAATTCAGTTCTGCTTTCGCTCCATATAGTTCAAAGAATTTTCAAATCAATATAAAATCCACGTTGATTATAAGGGTAGTCCCACACGCAACACCGATTTTATCCACTTATTTCACTGAACTAAAAGTTTTATGGTTTTGTTTAATAACCAGCATTATTGAGGAGTTTTAGGGGTGATTGTTTTTCTCGTTGCTTGATCGATCGGTTGATTAAATCTTGGTCCACGCCGGCAAGAGTTATTAATTTCTCATGCAAATTTTCGTCATAAAACATTGAGACAATGAGGACTAAAAAGTTGGCCGAACGTTTAAAATATTTCAGTCGTTAATAAATGAGGAACTTCCTAAATGGCTTTAAGTAACTCATAAGTAACAAAATTTCATTTCCATTCTGTTATCTTCATCGGAAACTAAGTAGTTAATTAGTAGAATGAGCAAGCAAGCAGATTAATACGGATGATTCTCAAATATCGCTAAATTTAATCTTAATTCCTTTAAAGCTCTCTTTTCTGCTCTCCTTCCGGATTAATGTTTGAAAATAAAAAAAGGCCAGATACAAACCGAAAGTCGAGAAGATCTTCATTCAGCACCAACAAAAGACGAAACTCATTAAACTGAATTTGAATCAAAGCTTTAATAAAAAATATAATATGTAATTTAGTTGGTAAATTTGTAAGGTCTTTAATAAGAGGAGGTTATATGTTTTTACAGTGTAAAAATTTTTGCACGTTAATCTTAAAAAATCGCCTTTTTTTTAAATTCAACACATTTCTAAGCATTTTGCAACTTTTTTGCATTTTTCTAAGTAATTTGGATCATTAGGAGTGAATTTGGTCGAATTTTGAAGATTTTAATTTTCGGTATCCGGAGGGGATATTAGCTATTAACTTTGAAATTTTTTGATAACTGTCTTATGGTAGGTATCGTTGGAAAGCACTTTTAATGTCCTATCTTACAAAAAATATCATATTTTTGCGTTAAATAATTACTGAGAAAATTGCTGGTAAAGACAAAAGTAGCTTTATTTCAGATTTTTACAAAAGGACATTTTTACGTTATCAGAAGCAGAAAAAAGAGATTGATAAGATAAAAGGAGTTTTACATTTGTTTCTTCTTCATGAATATCTAAATTTATAATTTTTATACAGGATGTTTCGTTTTTATTGTTACAAATTTAAGCAGGTGATAGGATATTTAATTTTAAGATAAAAGTTTCCTATAAACATGTATCGAAAAATAATGAATAAAGGAGCTACATTCTCTGAAATGGGTGCATCTTTTAATGGATTTCTTGAAATATTTCAGCAACTATTGTAGATAAAATTTCAAAATTAGGTACATACAACTCATAACCTTTATACACCCAAAAGAATTCAAAGATAAAATGTCGAAACTTTTAAGGTAAAAGTACCCTAACTATTCTGGATATTGGTTCGTGCCACTTTCAGCCACAAAATTCTAAATTTCATAGTTTTTTTACGAAAACGAGGTCTCTTGCGTTTTTTTGATACAACTTACCGTTTTTAAGTAAAATCAATTTTCAATTTGTCTTAAACCATAAAGAGGATAAAAGTTATAAATTAAATTTGTTTTACCGTTTAAGACACCCGTGATTAAAAATCTTGATAACTGATCTTTGAATTTCATCTCTTTCAGGGGGTGTAGCTCGCTTCCGTAACATTTTTTGTTACATGTTCATAGGAAACTTTTGTCTTAAAATTGAATATTCTATCACCTGTTTAAATTTGTAAAAATAAAAACGGAACACCCTGTATAAAAAAACAGTGCTAGAATTTTTCAGTTAGTTTTCATTTTTACAATTAAAGATGACATAATTTAGGTAACGACTGTTCTCATTTGTAATGCATGTTTGAGAAACCTTTGAAAAGAAGCTTTAACAAGACAAATGCTTTGTACTATTTGAGTCGTTCCCTTTGGCAACTCTTCAATAATTAGGTTAGAGAGCAGATAGATCTTATATGATTTCTTTTATAAAATATCTTAAATTTTGAAACGTCTCAAGTAGCGTGCATAGAAAAATTCAGCCATTAGAGACATTCTTTTCTTGTTTGGTTTCAGTTAACAAACGCTGACTACACCACTTTATCCGAACTCAATATCAATAAAAATATCGGAGTAATACGAAACGTGTCCAATACTAGTTTTTTTTACTCAGGAACAAAGTTTCATTTAGTTGTTGATAAAAATATGTTACATTTTCAATTGCTCTAAAAACTGTGATGTTTTTTAAAAAAAAATTATGTCCGGCACTTATCTCGTAAAAGGATATAATGCAAGCCATAAAACCCCGTCTCCGACACTGCATCATGCTGAAAGCTTGACGAAATTAGGGAAATTGAGATTGGTGGACTATGCCCAAGAGAGTCGAGATACTTCCATCGGCGCTACATCCAACTCCTTGAATGAAACGGCCGAAAATGGATCTTCTTTGTGCATGGAAAACTATCTCCACTTTTTCCCTTCAATAGCGAATGCAAACCTAAACCTAAAAGAAACTTTGCCGCCGTGTCTTGTTATCTGAAAAGAAGGAAACATGATCAGAAACACTGTACCACTTTGATTGATTGATCTAAAGAATAAAACAACAAGTAGAAAATTCTGTGTTTTTTTTTTCAATTTGAACGTAATTAGATGTAACATTGCTCTAATGGTAAACATAAATTTAGCTGTGCAATAAAACTAGTTTACTAGTTTGGTAATTTGCAACAACAATATGTGGATGTCATGCTAATAGAAATAACAGAACAATGATTTTAAAATTGTCTTACTTATTGCAAAATCGATACTTTTAAATCTAAAAATTGAGATGTGTTTTTCAGTTGTAAATGACTACTGTTTGTTTAATATGAAAATTATACATTCTCTTGTTTGGGAATTGACCATTTTAACATTCCGGTAAAACAAATGTAGGTAACCCGTGGGTGATATTTGTTGATTTGATTTGAAATTGTGTTTGCAATCTTGTTTTATTATTGCATATGCAATGATTTATCTGTAAAATGAGCAATAGGTCATTGTTGTTATTTGTTTATAAAAGAATATTCATAAACAATTGTATTGCTAGAAAATGGTTTTATTGAATAATTTATTCGCAATTTCGGTTTTTAGCGTCATGAGTGGAAACAGTTTCGATGATATGTTTTAAGAAAATTCAGCAATTAAAATTAAAAATAACACGCATTTTTTTAATATTTAGTACTTGGAATTAGATTGATGGATCGATGAAATTTAGACGGTTCATGATTGGTAATTGAATAAAGCTCTGAAATGCATAAATGGGAGTTTCACGTCGATCAAATGATAGGGTGCATTTCATAATAGCTGCAAATTACTGTCAGTCGAAATGTGAAGCAATTAGGAAATTTGATTTCATATCAAGAAATGTTTTATTTTGTCAGATTTTTATTAGAAAATTAGATTTTTGTCTTGTAGAATGGTTTCATGATTTTTCGCAAACATAATTCAAATTCAAGGTACATTAAACTCCAGTGATTTTTATTGGTATTTGAATTGTCATTTATTGGGTTTTCTTCTCTACAGCGGCTTCGTTCTCTAGGCTATTGATTAACATAATGGCCGTTTTATTTGCTCTTAGCATCGTTGGTGCAGCAGGTGCAAGCGACAACGGTTTTCCAAGCTAATATTAAAGTATTCTTGGCCTTTAATCGATTTAGGAGTCCATTATGCTCATTTGTGGTAAATTTCAACATTCAATGGTAAGAAAAACCAACTGGTTAGTTATCGCTGAAGTATACAAGGATCTTTTTTGCAAAAATGGGACGCATCTTGTTAAATTGAGACTCTATATGTATTTACAACCTTGTTCGATTTTGAAATTTCCAAGTCGTAATTTTTTTAATAAATTTTACTGTTAAAATGTGTTTTTTGTTGCCTATTATTTAAAATTTTTTTTTTTTTTGTATTGGTTGGTAATTTGAGTAATGGTAATGTTCATTAACTAATGCTTTTGCCTCAATAATCTTTAAAACGCTGTATGAATGTGTCTATCTACTTTGACTATGTAAAGCCCTACATTTAATTTATGTTGACAAATAATTTTTAATCATGAGTGATTAAAATTAAACTATTATACAGGCTGTTCCGTTTTTATTGTTACAAATTTAAACAGGTGATAGAATATTCAATTTTAAGACAAAAGTTTCCTACGAACATGTATCAAAAAATGTTATGTGAGCGAGCTACACCCCCTGAAAGAGATGCGTTTTTTAATGGGCTTTTCCCACTATTGCTGAATAGATAAAATTACAAAAGTTGGTACAGGAGAAAACCTTTAAACACCTTAACGAATTCAAAGATCAGTTGTCCAAATTTTTAATCACGGGCGTCTTAAACGGTAAAACGAATTTAATTTTTAATTTTTATGCTGTTTATGGCCTGTAACATAAATTTTAAAACTGAATTTTCTCAAAAACGGTAAGTTGTATCAAAAAAACGCAAGAGACTTTTTTTGTGAAAAACTATGGAATTTAGAATTTTTTTTGGCTGAAAGTGGCAAAAACCAACAACCAAAATAGTTAGGGTATTTTTTACTCTAAGCCCCCCCAGTTTTGGACGCCCTTGACTAAAAATTTCGACATTTTATCTTTGAATTTGTTTAAGTGCATAAAGGTGTTATCAGTTGTACCAAATTTTGTAATTTTAACTACAATGGTTGCTGAAATATTGGAAAAAATCCATTAAAAGAAGCACCCCTTTTAGGGAATGTAGCTCCCTCATATAAAATTTTTCGATACATGTTCATAGAAAACTTTTATCTTAAAATTGAATATTCTATCACCTGGCTAAATTTATAACAATAAGAACGGAGCACCCAGTATAAATTACTCTGTAGGTATTTCAATATTATAAATATTGTTAAATTTATTTTTGGTGTCCTAACCTGTAAAAGTCAAATTAACTTACGATTGACAACTATGAAAAAACGTGTTTTTCTATTTCTGTGTTAGAATAAGTCTATTCCAGCACCCAAATGACGTCATTTGAGTGCTGGAATAAGTCGTTGGCGTTAATTTAATTTTAGTGACGGACTTTCTTCACAATTCATTTTTAAATGTGAAAATAAGAATTATTTTTATTTTTTACAGCCGCCTAAAATGATTCCACATAAATGTCGCCAACCATCGCAAAATTCTCTAGAAAAAAAACGAAAATTTTCGTTTTTTAATTTATAAAATGATATAAAGCGGCAAAATAGAAAAAAATAGTCTAAAGCACTTGTTGCAGAAGGTTCTTCAAGCACTCATTTCCTCCTCAACTCGTTTCGGAATTTCAAATTTGTGCTTGAATAGATTCCTTCTGCAACTTGTACTTTAATATACTATTCAAGCACAGCGTGCGGTAAAAATTCTCAATACACTATTCTTCAGACACAAAATATATTCTTTTGGATATCGAGAAATTTTTTATTGAAATATCATTTTACACAAATTTTTTATTACAGAATGACTGAACATTTTTTTGGCTATTTCATTCTAATTAGAGTAGTGTCGTGTGTCAAAATTTCAATTACCACACGCGAATGTAAATATGTAACTGTGTAGGTATTATCAGGTAGTTCAATATTACAAAAATTTTTAATTTGTTTCCAAGATTTTTTTTCTTCAATTTTTTGTCATTATACAGGGTGCGCCAAAACTTGCGCCCCAGAAAAAAATTTCAAGTAAGGTAAGATACCAGGAACATGAAAAAAATGTTTAAAAAATTCTGTCTGTCAAAAAATTTTGACTTTTATTTTTGACATTTGACATTTTTTTATGTCTATTTAATGATACTGATGATCTTGAATATGTTTTTTTTTACAATTATTTAGTAAAGGTACAAAAATTTTGCCAATAAAAGCCACAAATAACATTGAACAATTTAGATTACAGCTTCATTGTTTCCTCTTTTAATAGTCTATAGCAAAAACTCTTGAAAAATTATTTTTCCAACAGAAATAAATACAGTCAATTGTTATAGGTAGAATTTTTTCCATGTTCCTGGTATCTTACCTTATATGGCATTTTTCTCTGGGGCGCAAGTTCTGGCGCACCTTGTATTGAGTATGAAGTAACTATGTATTCGCATAATTTTGCTAGTGGATACTTTGTTGTTTATAATAAATGTGTCAACTGTTCCCAAAGTACTCACTCCAACATTATCGATTTTATTTGTGAAGGACATGTCGAATGATTATAAAGTTCTTAAAAGCTAGCTATTGGAAGCAAGGTTCAATAAAACAAATAATAAAAAAAGAAATAACATCAAAGAAGTAGTTTTTTTTCAATTGAAAGTGTGTTTATAAATAGGTACACACTACTTGAAATAATCAAATTTTTTTTCACTGAAATGCAATTTACTTTAATCTTGCTCATTTTATTATAATTTAAATTAAGACACAACAAACCTAATACAATGATTTTAAAAACAACATGAGCCAAAAAACATAAATAGTATATTATATCACAAGGCTATAAAAATCTTCTCTACCGTGTTTTATATATTATTTTTTTTTACTACTAGCACATTTGTTACTCAGAAATGCAACGCTGAAAAATATAATCTTGCCTCAGACGTAACATGTGGTGGTAGTTTACAATCATTATTTTTGTTGATTTATTATTACCTACATTAAACTGTAAAAAATCTTGAAAACATTAGTTTTAGAAATTTTTTTTATCTTTGATTTTACGCCAAAACTGCAAAGGAAAAAAAGTTTTTGCTTTACTTGAAACTAGCAAATCTGCAATTAAAACTTCATTATTCTAACTCAGTAGAAAGAAAAGTTCTTCAATGTGATAGGACTTAAAAAGCAGAAAAAAATTATTCCAATTCAATTCCAATTAGTCCAAAATCAAGAGAAAAATGAACTTTTCTTTCTACTGAGTTAGAATAATAAAGTTTTAATTACAGATTTGCTGATTTCAAATAAAGCAAAAACTTTTTTTTAAATCAAAGATAAAAAATTTTTTCTTCTTGTAAACTCAATCCGGGGACATACTGTATAATATAAATTAACGTTAAAAGTGTTTTTCAAAAAATTGTAAAAGAATCGTGTAGGGGCTTTACCTAAGTTTTCAAAACTACCCTTACATTTTCTGTGCGGTCATTGGTTGCTGAGATATCGATAATCAAAGACAAAAGGATTTATTTTTTAAAAGTTAGATATTTCAGAGACAAATTGAAACAAAAGAGAATATATAAAATAAAATTCCCAAGTCAATAGACCAAACAAAAAAAAATATACCAGGTGAATAAAAAGTATGGAACGAAGCGTTTTTCTCGTAAACTAACCACTTTACAAAAAAAATAATTAGTGTAGCGTAAAGTCCAATTAAAATGTGACCATTTATCAAGAATAACATTTTTCTAATTTTTTTTTAGTTTTCGAGTTCTGGAAAATTTTTTTTTTTTAAATGGCAACCCACTATGGTAATTTTTTTAATTAAAGATTATGATCTAAAAATGACCTCTAATTAAACAGAATTGTTTTCTAGTCAGTACTTTTTTTTTAATAAATTGTTAAAGTTGCGTTCCGAGCCCATCACGAAGATTTTCCGAACTTGAACGAGGGAGTCGTTTCATGACTTTGGTCGTTGGAGAGCCCGGTTTTTGGTGCAGGTGCTTTGGGGTGGTTCCGGATGGATCAAAAAATGTAAAAACAAATCATTTTCTTCTATTTTTAGTCCATTCGAAACCACCCCAAAGCACCTGCATAGAAACCAGCGCTCTCCCATGATGAAAAGCATGAAACAACCACTTCGGTTAAGTTCGGAAAATCTTCGTGATGAGCTCGGAACGCAACTTTAACAATTAATTAAAAAAAAAGTACTGGCTAAAAACAATTTTATTTAATTAAAGGTCATTTTTAGATCATAATCTTTAATTAAAAAAATTATCATGGTGGGTTGCCATTTAAAAAAAAAATGTTTCTAAAACCCGAAAACTAAAAGAAATTTCGAAAAATGTTATTCTTGATAAATGGTCACATTTTAATTGGACTTTACGCTACACTAATTATTTTTTTTGTAAAGTGGTTAGTTTACGAGAAAAACGCTTCGTTCCATACTTTTTATTCACCTGGTATATATTTTTCTTGTGCTATTTCTTAAGATTGCGTGATAACCGTAGCTCAGAAAAATTTTTGCTAATAGATTTCAAAACTTTTAATTTGAAGCTTCAAAACGTTTTTTTTTAATCTACAGATTTGTCAACAAGAACTTACCACCTAGGAATTGAACTTTTAGGAAAATTATGTTTTTTATGTTGTTTGTAACTAGAATTTTCAGAAGTAATTATGAATGCTTAGGGTTGGTTACCCATTGTTGTTGACGGTTGACGTTTTCTGTCAACCTGGCTCTCAACCATCAATTGAATTATCCATACAAGCTGACAGTTGACCTAAATTTTGACACTGGATACCTAAATTTTGACACTGGTTACGATATCTTTTGTTTGTCACCAAAAATCATCGTAACCAAATTTATGGCAACCTATTCACAAATATTCCTAAATCTTAAGGAGTAATTTCTTGTGATACGATAATAAATACGACCATTTTTCACTAAGATACAGTCTTTCAAAAATCACCAAAAAATTCCTTAATTTTTGGGAATAGTGTAATACTTTTTTATATCGGTATTTACCCATCTCTAATTGCCCTTGGTCAATAATGAAAAGAATTATTGATTACTAAAAGAGAAAAACATCTTTACACCCTCTCAACAAAGTAACTAATAGCACTTTTTGCAACTAGAAGTGAAACAACATTATCCAACTTATTTTTGAATGCATGGTGCAAATGAACACAATTTTGTTTCTATGATTCGATTTTTAAATTAGCTGAATTAGCTGTGTGGCACGTATTATGCACCAATTTATAGCATTTGGTTATTTTACATTCGCATTAATTAAGTACTATTTCAAATATCGCAAAATTTGAATAATATTTTTGCTCTGAAAAAGAATGATTCAAGATTCAAGAAACGCGCTTCGCTTTTGATTAGAACGTTTTGTGAACGACACACACAATTTTTCGTCGAATTAGTCTCATATTGAAAGTCTTGCAATAAGAAAGCTTCTCCGGATCCAACTCTAACAAGGAGCATTTCATCAGCTTGACCTCGGTTCGAGATAAATTGGTCCAATTAGTCGCATTTCGCAGTGTTATCAGTAGATGATGAAGACATCAAAAACGTGAACAAAACGGATTTCTCATCGTAATCGACACTATTGATATGGAAAGGTTTATTTGTGTGCGTTGCATGCTCTAGCACCGTTCCGTTTCCTGCTTAATTAGACCACTCTCGTGAATACCACCAAGCTTATATTGAAATTGCTCAATGGTGATATAATTAATTTCCATGTTTAGGCGACAGGAGCACCGATGGATATATTTCAGGTGGTCATTATTATCGCCAAAATGGAAAATCGGTGTTGGGTATTTGTGACAATCAAAAACTGATGTTTCCAAATCGATAACTCGGTAATTAGACGATTCCAGTCGATGTTTGATGCTTCCTCAAAAATAGCTCTGATATTACTCTTCAACGTGTTTCTGTACGAATGAACGCAATTACCGCAGCCTTTTGATGGCACCAAACAAAATAATTTCATCAACTGGCAATTTTGCTCCTTTCGAATTAAAATTAAAAGAGAGGAAGAGGAGACAAAGTGTGCAAAAAATCCAGTCTTATGTTTCGGATTATTCTCGTAATTGAATGAGTGACTGAAAGCTTTACACAAATTAAATTGAGATTAGGGCTTGAAGATTGCGGCGAGTGGTTGGGCAAACACGAACACTTCTCTCTAGTATTAATAAAATGAGTAGTATATCACGAATGGACTAGCTATCACTGCATTTGAATGACGGCGCTTAATTTTATAGAGTGAAAACGACTTTGTTTGTTCGCTTAGAAAAGCACCTTTGCAGTCGAGATGTAATTTATCAAATTTCAAGCGGGAATTAATAAATACGACCGACAATTACGAGCCATTACGAAGTGTTTTCTTGAGTGTAATAATGTTTCATTATATAACAGAATTAATAGCAAGTCACTTTTTAAGACCAGCGTTCAATTGTTATTAAATAACAAGTTTTTTGTACCAGGGGAATAAAAAGTATAAAACGTTTTGTGCTTAACTTTTTATTTTTTGATAAAACTAACTAATGAATGATAAATTACTATCAAAATGAGACGTTTCTCAAGAATAATAAATTGTTTTCAAAAATTTAATTATGTTCACTTTCATACTTTTTGTCCACTCTGTATAAACTGAAAGTTTCATTGTCAAAATTTTTGTTTTTGACTTCAAATATGCAAAAATTAAACCTCCGTTTTTATAGCTTTTCTAACAAAACTCTGCTAACTAACAACACATTTCCTAATAATTACAGCTTTGTTCAGAACCTTTCATTAAACACTATACAAGGCTTTCATGAAACACGCAAACACTATTGATTTACATTGTCAAAATTGTGTATTTTTATACTTTTCCATTTCAAGTCAATTAAGAAAATTATTGTCAATTTAAGTTATTCGATAAGAATTATATTGGAGTTAATATTGGAGTCAATAAATTGATGTAAACTAAATTAGCTGAAGTTTAATTGTTTTCAAACTGTATTAAATTCAAAAAAGTTGATCCGATAATTTTATTTTTTTGTTTTTTTAAGAAAAATTGAGGTTTTAAATTTAAAAAAAAATTCAATTTGTTACGTATATTAGAATTAGAAAAAAATTGCTGACTTTACCGGAAATCAAACTCCGTATTTATCTACGTACATGATTTACAGCTCTTGTTTAATAACTAGATTATGAAAAACGCTCCAAGCCATAAGTCCAATATTTTTAATGATAGATATATGACAATACATCTTAGAACAATACATGTTAGAACAAAATTGAACAGTTTTTTGTCGTCATTGTTTGGGATAGATGTTCAATTATTGCTGCTTTCTGTTTCACCGGAAGTGAGATCAATTTTAGTTTTTTAAATTGAACACCTCATATATTTTATAATTTTTGAACTTCTTATTAAATTGTATTTTGACAAGCTTAATAATTATTATATATCACTAACTTTTGCTATTAGGCAATTTGAGAATTAAATGAAATTATGTAGTGGAAAGGATAGGACATTTTTATTCATTCTGTCTAAGACAAGCAAACGGCTGATAACAAAAAACTGTTAAGCTTTAAACAAAGATGTATTGTAACGCCTTTAAAAGTAATGAATTTATGACTTGGGGAGTTTTTTATAATCCAGCTTGTATATTTTAACAATTTTTATAATTCAACCTATATCTTTTAACAATTATTTAAATTATTGGTATTCGAATTTTAATTAGAAAAAAATTAATAAAAAATAACTTACCTACCATTTGTTTCACTACACTATTCACCATCGCCGTCTCCATAGAAATAATCCTTTTCTCGCCTGGGCATTTTTTGAGTTCAAGTGATTCCCGTTGGCGCTTTAATCTGGGGAAAATTTTTGACAAATCCAGTTTTTTAGCTTAAAGGGTTCAATCTCATAATATCAATTCTCCCTGGCGTATCTAGTTTTGTTGTATCCTTCCTTCCCAGCATTTATTAATTTCGTTATTTTTCGTTAATAATTAAAAATTATTCAGTTTTTCCTTAGTAATCCCCGTAACTAAGAAAAAATCGGAATCACTGCTCCAATGCATTTTTTACGAAATGCCCAGGCGGGATATTGATACATTTGATTAAGGAGGCGGTGCTATTCACTATTTACTATTACACTTACCTACGTTCGTCTTCTAAAGTTTGCGCTCTAATGCGCCCGCCATCTCTTAACATTTATTTGAAATGTATTTGAATTTAAATTAAAGAAAAATTGCTGACATTTCAAATTCACGCTCCACAGAAAAATTTCAAGTAAAATAAGAAACCAGGAACATGGACAAAATGTTTAAAATTTCTATTTGTCAAATTTTTTTGGCATTTGACATTTTATTATGACTATTTAATGATATTGATGATCTTGTATAAGTTTTTTTTTATAATTATTTAATAAAGGTACAAAATTTTGCCAATAAAAGCCACAGATTAAACAGAGTTACAATTTAGGATACAGGTTCCTTGTTTTCTCTTCTAAAAGCCTGTAGCAAAAAAACTTAGAAAATTATTTATCCCACAGAGATAAATAGAGTCAAAGTGCAAAATTTAAACTCTCATAACTTCGAAATTTTTATACATAATTTTTTTATAAATATCTTATCCATGTTTCTGGTCTCTTATCTGGGGCGCGAGTTCTGGCGCATATTTGCAAAATATAAAAAATAGCATTTTATTTAATCATACAACAATTTTTATGAAGAAGTTATTATTGATGTATTTGTTAATTCTGTGGATATACAGAATACAGGATGTCTCACCTAAAACTTTCGGATCTAATACCTGTGTTATTTGTCAACGGATTTGAACGAAGTTTAAAATATAGATTATTCAGTAAGTTTAAAATATAGATTATTTAATAAGTGGAGATAAATGTCGCATTACTAAAACAATACTAACCGTAGGAATTTTTTAAGATAGAACTTTGTTAACATTTTTTCTATATTCTTGGAGTTTTATCTTACATGCATGTTTCTATGGAGCGTGAGTTCTAGCGCAGCCTGTGTATTATTTAAAAATATTTTTCCATCTCTAGCATTTTAAATTTAATTTTAAAATCTTTATGTACTTTTTTTTTGCTATAATTGTTCCAACTGGGGAAGGTTAAAATACAGGGTGTTCCATTTTTATTGTTACAAATTTAACCAGGTGATAGAATATTCAATTCTAAGATAAAAGTTTCCTATAAACATATATCGAAAAATTTTATATACGGGAGCCACATCCCCTGAAAGAGGTGCATCTTTTAATGGATTTTTTCCAATATTTCAGAAACCATCGTGGATAAAATTACAAAATTTGGTACAACTGATAACCTTTATACAGCCAAATGAATTCAAAGATAAAATGTCGAAATTTTTACTCAGGGGCGTCCTAAACTGGGGGGTTTAGTGTAAAAAGTACCGTAACTATTTTGGCGGTTGGTTTTTACCACTTTCAGCCACAAGATTCTAAATTTCATGGTTTTTCACAAAAAAGAGGTCTCTTCTGTTTTTTCGATCAAACTTACCGTTTTTGAGTAAAATCAGTTTACAATTTGTCTTACAGACCATAAAAAGGATAAAAATTAAAAAAATTAATTTGTTTCACCGTTTAAGAGACAAGTGATTAAAACTTTCGACAACTGATCTTTAAATTCGTTCAGGTGTTTAAAAGTAATCAGCTGTACCAACTCTTGTAATTTTATCTATTCTCGCTTACGTAACATTTTTTGATACATGTTCATAGGAAACTTTTCTTAAAATTGAATATTCTATCACCTGTTTAAGTTTGTAACAATAAAACGGAACACCCTGTATATTTTGCGATTTATTTATTTATATCTAAAACTAATGGGCAGTTCAGCCAACTTGTGTAAGAGATAAAACGAAAAAGGTACTTGTTTTTTGTGGAGCAATTCAATTCAATCATCAATACTGCATAAGAATCGATCAGCAATTCCCTGGTTAAATTCGAAGTTTGTGAAATGATTATATAATAAATAGACAACCCAATAGCGTTACTATTTATTGAATGATGGAACAAGGGAGCTTTACTCGACTGGAAAATGATAGTCAGACAGTTCGCTCGCTGTTCTGATGATTACCCAAACTGAATATGCTCGTCGAATAAGCGCGTTTAGCTATTCCACATCCCGGTAGTTCGCTCTATTAGTTAATAGTGATAACTCCGAACTCAACTCTAATCATAATAAATTATTAAAGAGTTAGAGCGAGAACCACCTCCAAACAGGAAATTCTACACAAAATTTTGCTAAATTCGGCTCGGGAGGAAGACTTAAGCGGATTTTCTTATTAATAAAGTTTTTATTGATTTTTGATTCAGATACACCACTTTCAAAGCTTGGGCGCAACAGAAAACGAATAAAATCTTCCAAATGTATACAAGTTTTACAACTTTTTACTTTTCTTCAAATTTGTTTTACTTTTTTGGAATTTTTTTTGAACGACATTCTGTAAAATGTGAAACACAAAAATGTCAGATATGGGCATCCGGCCATAAATTCCCGCAAATGAACCGATGTCGTGTTTTACCAATCAATACAAACACAAAAAGCGAGATTAGTTTCATCACCGCTGTTTATTTTCCGAATCAACTTTCCATTTCCTTACCTAATTCTCTTCCGAATGCTTATTTGCTGGAAATCTTCTTGTTTTGGCCCTTATCGCGTTCAAATGAAATTGGGTGGATTTGGACGTTGTGCACTTTATCTCTACAATATATCTCATGCGTGCCTCAATTAAGCTCAACTCCCCTAAAGCTTCGATTTTATAATAAATGAAAAAAATTAATAATTAATTGTTAGGAAAGAGCTGACTGCAACAATAATTATTTTCCGAACGGGGGTTGACTTTGGGTGACTTTGGGTTTACTTTTTGAGTTAAATATTAAGATCGTTTGCACCTAAGGCTGCTTAATCAGGAAGTGATCGAGAGTCGGGAAGAAGGCAATTTTTAATTGTCATTGTTTGCAGGGCCACCCTAACCATAGGGTTAATTCTGCTACAGCCCAGGGGCGCCAGCATTTTGGGGCGGCAATTTTGCTTGCACTAAAATCAGTTTTGACTTTTGAGTTTGTGGTAGTTGAAGATTGCACTTATGTTCATACTTCTAGTTAGTTTGGTGGATTGGTGTTTAAATAACTGCCCGCCAATATTAACCGGTCAACTAAAATTTTGCGATTTTTTACATTGAACTATTTTTGTTATTTTTTGTCGGATTTTGATGAATTTTGGTTCGGCTTAAAGAACGAACTTTGCAGAATATTGTAATTTAATTCAATAACATTTTAAGTTTTGTCTGGTAAATGTTATACCTAAAAGACGAAAGCACTGCTTTTTTTTACTGTTTTTTATACTGAGCCGTAGTGTGCGACAGAGACAAACTTAAGTTTTTTCTGATTTCAGATTATTGCTCGTTCTTCTCTGAGTTATGTACCACATTTTCCATAATTTTAGTTCTTGAGACATGAGAGATATAAATTTTTAGAATAACAATTACATTTCCAATTTCAATGAGTGTTCGTATTAAATGGGCCGAATGTTCAAAAATGTCAAAATAAGCGTATGGAAGCTTCCAAAACCGTTTCACTTGTTGTAATACCTTGAAGTTCCAAGTTTTTCAGATTTTTTGTATTCAAAGACGTAAGTGTGCTCTTTTGGTAACATAAGGAATGATTTTCGGTTTATGTAGCCTACTTTCTGAACGAATATTTAGTAATATTGTTCTTTAAGCCAAACGAAAATTCAACAAAATCCGACAAAGAATAACAAAAATCTTGCAATGTGAAAAATAGCAAAATTTTAGTTGTCCGGTTAATTTTGGCGTACAGTGTAGTTTATGTAATAGTATATTTGAAATTTTTACGGTAACGTCAGCAACTGGTACTGATCACTTCTTAGTGATCATTTTTAAAGTGTTTTTTAATTATATTCTAAGGGTAAAAGTAACTATGGAATACAAGCGAAAAAAGTTATCTGGCTTCGTCAATCGTAAATTAAAGGAAGAGAAGGTAGAAAGACAAAAAAGGTCTTTTGGAAAAATTTCTACATTAATAAACTTCTTTCATAAAAAAGAAGAAACACTTTCAATAGAAATTTCACCGTATCAGCAATACGAACAAGAAAAAGTTTGATAATAAGGCTCAACAGTCAAATGAGGACGAAAAAATAGATACACTAATACAACAACAGGAGGAGCAGAAGCAACAAGAGATGCAACAGCCACAGCCAGGGTCAAAATAACATCATTAAAGTTTGTATTATCTTCTTTGCAGTAGTAATTTTTTGCTCCTCTCTGTCTTAGTTTTTGTGTAATAAATACATTTTTAAAAAGAGTATATTTTCGTCAAAGAAACAACTTATTTCAAAAACTGGGTAAAATCGATCAATAGACAGTGTAATAAAAAGTCTCATTCAAAAATTCCAAGAAACATATGGTGATTTAATTTAAAAATATAGTTGAAAATAATTTTAGGCGATGCATTAGATTAACATATATCAATGTCTATTTTTCTGTTTTTATCGAGAGAAACAGAAAAATAGAAGACTTAAACACTTCTTAGAATCTGTTTGTAATTTAAAAGTTGAAAAATGTGAAAATTAAAGAACGAAGATAAAAAAAATTAAAATACTTTTATGCAAGTTAGTAAACAAGAGAGAAATGTAAAAGACAATTATAACAAGTAGAGATTAAAATAAAAAAAACCTGAAATACACAATTTTTAATTGTCCTGACCTGCGTATTACACTGTTTTAATAGAATGAAACAAGAAATAAAACTGAAATACTACTCAGAAATTTTTTCGTAATATTAAAGCTTCAAAATGTGAAAATTAAGAAACAAAAGTTTTTTTTTCAAGTTTTTAAGTTTGAACTAGAGAAATAATTAAAAAAGACTATATATTATACAAAATAGAAGCAAAAGATATGAAATGTCTGAAAACGCGATTTTTAATTGTCATTAGTTAGTGACTAGTTTCGTTTGCGTATTTCACTGTTTTAATCGAATGAAACATCAAAAAAGAAAACTGAACCACTTAGAAATTTGTTGTAATTTAGAAGCTGAAAAAAGAAAAATTAAGAAAAAACAATTATAAACATAGGAAAAAAATTAAAAAATGCATGAAAAAACCAAACTAATTTTGATTTTTTGAAATATGACTTTTGTTCACTTATTAAAACAGTTATGCACTTTATATCTTCTGAAAGTTGTGTCATTTCGGGAAATCAATTTCAAAGAATTTGCGTGCAAGTGTTGGAAATGAAATTCATGTAATGGATCAGGCGGTGAAAAGCAGCTTTAGCTTGTAGAGTTTTATCGTTTTATGTCGTACACGAGCTTGATTATGATTTACGCTTAGTGTTTTATGTTTACCAAAAGGCTAATAAAATGGGTTTAATGATTTGCAGGATGCATAGTGCGAAATGTGCTCTTAATATCAGCTCGGTGTTATAAAATTTACATCTTCCTGTTGGGATATTATTTCAAATATTAGCAAGGGAATACATTTGCGAATGATATATTATTTGGGTTGACTTTTATAATATCGTATTGGAGAGAAAACGCTCCCAATAAGAGTGCACTAAAGTTTACGATCTGCCGAGTGAGGTTATAGGTTTAATTTGGTTGCCCCAGAAGGTCTGCATTCGACTCTTACCGGTCAATATATCAATTCCTACGAGCTCAGCTATTTTCGATTTTACTCTATCCACAAGCGTTGAATTATTATTGGAAAAATCCCATGAAACCCAAGCGAATTAACTCGTCTTAACAAATTTGCTTTTTTCTTCTTGCTCACAGAGAATTCTGTCGTCAATCTCACACAATGACTTTTTTTTTGCTTTATGGTTGTTGAGAATGATTATCCCAATTTGTTTTTTTTAATAAAATGAAAATTACTAAATCACACCCATCATAAATAATTACAAAATATTGCAATTCACTAAATATTGCCAGAGATTAATTTTTTAAATCCAGATATGGCACAAATAAATTATCAAATATCGCATAAGCGTCAAACAATATAAATAATAAATGTTTAACAWTAATAAATTTAAATAAATAAATGTCGACAAAAATAACATAAATCTTGTATTTTAATTTAGACACAAATTCTTGCATTCTATTAATATAGAATGATAATTCAAAACCCACACGTAATTAAACAACTTGCCACTAGAGGAGTTTCCAAGAGAAATAATTAAAACTTTGTTTTTGTTTATGCACTTATGACTTAAAGTAAAATTTCATATTATTAAAAATTTTCTTAATTAACTTGTTACTGAGCAACAGTTTAATTTAACGAAGAGTCAGACAAAAACCCTTTGAAGTTGCAACTCAAAATGTTAATTGTTTACTATTTGAGATTGAAACTAATTACAGTTTTATAGACACTAAACATTTTTTAAAATAAAAATTAGAGCCACAAGACTTGTTCCGAATTCAATAATTCATAAATTTTAAACCAAATTTTTATGAAAAATCGTGGAGGCGCCGGCTTAAACATTTAAAAGCAATGTTAATAATTACAGTTTTTATTTTATTTTGAATAATTTATACATATGCAAATACCAACTAAATACAATATTTTATCTACTTGAATATTATTGCACAAATTTAATATAAAATACTCGCAATACAAAAATAATTCTGATACTGTTGACTATATTATAGTACATTACAAACGAGGTGGTAAATATGGCTTTATGTATACGATCGAGAGGCGCCAGCTCCGAGATCGGATAGAACACAAGGGGTAATGCTATTACCACCGAAGTTTGTATGCTATTTTATTCACAATCATATTATTTTCAGTCAAAAATTTGAGTAAAATAAAATTCTAACAATGTTAAGGTCCAAACGTGGTAGGCCATTCAAATGGCGTTTGATTTTTGACATTTCCGGAATGTCAAAAAAAATTGAAATAATGTGTGAATCTGTTATTAAAATTGTTGAAATGGAGCAGTCATGTACTCCCCACAGAAGTAAGAGGAATTGCTACAAAAGCAATTGAATACTAATTTAGCAAAATATTATGCGTAACTTGACTTGGTATTTTTGTAATTTTAAGGTTGGCTATCCTGAATATTACCGCCCAAGAGAAGTAATATTATTACTCCTCATGAGATTTAATGATGTGCTTCCCAACCTTTAAACGGTTAGTAATCGGCATATTACATTAGTGATTGTGAATAAAAAAATATACAGTCTGACCCAGGGGTGTGTAATCGGTTGATAACTTTTTTGTTACTTAATATTTTGACATGCCGGTTTTAACATCTAGTAGATTTATTTAAAGTACACTATTTATTGTTGTATCAACAAGAAATTACTTCCTAGGATTTTGGGGTATTCGTGAATAGGTTGCCATAAATTTGGTTAGGTTGCTTTCTGGTGACAAACAAAAGATATCGTAACTAGTGTCAAAATTTAGGTTAAGTCACCTGTCAGCTTGTATGTAAAATTCAATTAATAGTTGACAGCAGGTTGACAGAAAACGTCAACCGTCTACAACAAAGGGTAACCAACCCTAAGCATTCAAAATTACTTCTGAAAATTATAGTTACCAACAACATAAAAAACGTTATTTTCCTAAAAGTTCAAATCCTAGGTGATAATTTCTTGTTGACAAATCTGTAAAAATATTTTTATTATACAAATGTAGGATGTTGTGTACAAAGTGGGGTTTGTTTTTGAACTTGAGTCGTTGGCGTTGATAAAGTTGACTAAAAATTTTTAAGTAGTTCAAGCAATTTACGAGAATTCAATATCGAAGTTTCGTTCAGTGCAATGCAAATATAAATCAGCAATAAAACCCCTGAAATTTATTTTAATTTTAGTTTCTCTCAAGAGTTTGCATTGTTTCGTTTACCTGGTAGCTTTTAGAAAATAAACGGAATGTTTATAGACTTCCGTACAAATATCGCGTTTAAACGCTACACGACTGGTAGATTTTAACCCTAATTGAACCATTTCGTTTTATTTCATTTGTATCGGAATACAATACCGAGCAAACACTTGCTTTCCGCCCGTAAAGAATCATCGATTTATTGCTTTTAAACGTCGTTTAGGGAAATTTGTGGGACGGAAATGAAAAAGCTTTCGCTTCGAAAAGTTAATTGTTTATGGACGAAATTAATTTACAAACAAATTACACACCCTCGGTAATTCTATTATTGTTATCTCTGTGCAATATGAATTAGTCAATATTATATGACACATCTACATCTATGTTCAGGAAAATGTTACGTGATTTATTGGTTTGGGCGTTATCTGAATTAATTTGTATATCGGCCCGTTTTATATAGCTGCTCGATTACAATTGCTAAACACTGCGTTGTTACATTCTGTGATAATTTACTGCCTTTTTAACATAACGACCTCATCAAAGCAACGAAAAAGTAACCAAACGAACTCGACGCCTCGAGTTGGCTAATTTTCTTGTAACATGCAGATTTATCGACTGGTCTTGCTGTGAATTACCTCATTTCATAACTTAAAGCAAAAGTTAGTCTTCAAAATGCGAAATTAAAAAAAAAAAACTATGAATTGGTTTTTTCAACGAAAAGTAAATTTTATTGAGATAGTCAGAATTCAACACTTAACTGTTGATTTAATTGAAAGAAATAGTGCAAAACCTTTTATTATTATTTGTAAATTTCCGAATAACTACTTGTTGCACGCAATATTAGGATGCACATTTGAAACTTGATGATTCTGCGAAAGCTTATTTATTATTTTTATTTTGCAATTTTAACTTTTATTAATCTGAAAACTGTAACAAGTTATGTTTTTTGGTTTTGATTCAAAAGACTTTTTTGATTGTGATTAGGTGAAAACGTGACATGAAAGAAACTATTTTTACTGGATATACAGACGTTTGAGAGTCTCTGAAAACCGTTAAATTGAGTTTTCGATTCATATCGCATGTGCAAATGTCACGACGTTTCTACTTGTAAAATTGCTAACCCCATGTGATTGTTGTTTGCTGAAGATTTTATGAATTTCAAGCCCAAGAGGTTTCTGATTGTTTATCCACAATGAAAGCAGAGTTGTGAGGAAAACGCAATTATGCCATTTTTGTGTCTGTTTGCTTAAAAAAAAATAGTTAAAGTAAAAGTATTGTAGTTAACGATGGTGCTCCCATGATAGCGAAATATTTTTATTATTAATTGCTTTCATTAACAAACTTGTTGATTAAATAACTATCCATTATATTTAAACTTTTAATTGACTACATGCCAACATGGGGAAAGGAACGTTGGGCATTTTGTCTCTATTAAAACTAAAGGTTTACCACAAGTCTACAATTAACTATACTGTTCTAATGTTATACACTAAAGGTATGCGTAAGCACCACGATAATCATAATGTTTATTCTGAATATTTTTTGCGATGATTAATTAAACCAAACAACAAAAATTTCGTATTTGAATAATTTGATTTGCGTTAGGCCGACACTGACAGTTCGATAGAAACTCATTTTAGTATAATTATTATAGCACTGTTTTTGTTCAGTACGAAATCCAAAACAGTTTCGTACTGGGCCTCAGTACGAATGCAAAGTAGACAAAAAAAAAACATTTCTATGACAAAAATGTTTTTGTTTCAGGTACTGATCTTAAAATCTGGGTCCAAAATTCCATCCATTAGAATCAACACATATCTGCGTGGCATATTAACTTTTTCAAGAATTTTTGATGACGTGATGACCATTTAAGGTGTGTATTAAATTGTATATTTCTAAATCATATTATTTTAAACATCACATTACAAAATTTGAGTGATAAAGACCAAAATTTATTATTTTTGAAACGTTTTAAAACAGTGGCTTTAGAAAACTATTTTTTTTTCAAAATCGTCCGAAAAGTAGTTTTTTTTTGAACTTATATGTCATTAGTTAATCTCATTCACTGAATTCAACACATATCTGACTGACATATTAACATTTGTAAAATTTTTTGCTGCTGTAATGACCATTTAAGGTGTGTAACCTACATATTTATTTTAAAATTTGACTATTTTAAACTTTACATTGGAAAATTATTATTTTTAGGACGTTCTAAAACAGTAGCTTAAAATAGCTATTTATGCAACAAGTTGCTAAATGAGCGTGAGCCATTTTGCATCGTGTTTCATACAAGATTTTTTCCAGTTTGGTTGTGAAAAGCATAGGCATCAAATTCGAATTTTAAATCTGTGATTTCAATATTTTTCCAAAATCATACTAGTGTCGGAGCGTTGCTTAGAAAATAGTGTTATTTGTTTTGTAAACAGAAAAAATTGTGTTTCTGTCTTGCAAAGTAAAGTTAAAAATTAGTAATTCAGAAGATTCCGATTCAGACTTCGTAGAGATTGCAAAAGGTCTAATTTGCTACCACTTAAATTAAAGGAATTATACGACTCTACTTATAAAAACTTAGAAAAATTGTGCGATTCCAAGAAGATAAAGACGGTGTCTGAAACAGGGCATGGAAGTCAAATGTTGTGGCAGAAAACAACATACCCTTTTTGAGTAAAATCATTTTAAAATTTATGTTAAACAGCATAAAATGTTAAAATTAAATTTGTTTTACTCTAAACTCCTCCAGTTTAGGACACCCCTAAATAAAAATTTCGACATTTAATCTTTGAATTCGTTCAGGTGTTTAAAGGTTGTCAGCTGTACCAATTTTTGTAATTTTATCTATTCTGAAAAAGTGGGAAAACCCTATTAAAAGCACACTCTTTTCAGAGGGTGTAGCTCCCTTAGATAACATTTTTTGATACATGTTCATAGGAAACTTTTGTCTTAAAACTGAATATTCTATCACCTGTACAAGTTTGTAACAATAAAAACGGAACGTTCTGTATCATAAATAAGTTTGACTCCTTGATTATATTAATCACACTTTTTAAAACTAGTGATAAAATAATAATGTCACATTTTATAACTAGTGATAAAATTGAGCACATTTGACAACTAAAATGACTTATCACAATGGTTACTTTGACAACCAAATTGGAAAAAAATATTTTTTTGAAATCACATAAATTTTGGTCAAATTTGCGATTTCGGTAAAAAATTAGTATGCACCTCGGCACTAAAGTCATTTTATATTACTTAAGTGTTTTATTTGCCTCAGCTATCACCTCGACAATTGGACTTGTATATCGTTAATTTATGTTTGAAATCGTCTCTAAAGTTAACCAATTGGTCTGTAAAGAGTGGTTGGTTACACAGTGTTTCAATTTTTTAACTAATTTAAAAATGATGATTTTGGAAATTTTGGTTATTAAAAATTTAACTTTTTTTACAAATTTGTGCCAAAACAGTTTTAAAACTTTAAAAAATTTAGTCCATAGTTTTTTTATTTTCGTTTAATAAATTTAAGTGTTGCTTTCCGTCTGCTAGACTCTCGAGGGCAATGAAGAAGAGGAATCGAGCATTTTCTAATAAAACCCACTTATCGATCACATAATAAAAATAATTCACTCCTTTAAGAGCGCCAAAACAAATTTAATTTAGTGTAGCATCTTGTAAATTATCTTTTCTTTCATCTCTCGTTCGTCCTGGCAATAATAGGTAATTGCATCTAATTTAAATAATTCTAAAACCAATAATGTTGGGTATAAACGCGTTTTGTGTAAATTAGGACGAATTGATCAGTGTGCTTTTTTCATTCTAAAACCTCTCATGTTTAATATATTTCTGAAAGAAAAGAGCATCTGCGATTCAATTTGTTTTTACAGGGCACCATATAAAAATAGATGCAGCCAAATGAAAACAATATGCAAAGTCCTGCTGTTTGTAGTTCTATTTTGTGTAAGATACAGTTTTATGAATAAGTTATGCTAAAATGTATGCAAATGTTGCAGCGGTATTGTACTCTTCGTCAGCTTTTTTGCGCGATGACAATACACAAAGACGTTAGTGCTGTTGAATTACATTTACAAGAAAGTTTTTGCGCGAGCTTTAATTTGATTCAGGAGTGATATTTTTGGAATTTATGCTGTTTATCTGTCTCAACTAAAACCCAATTTGCATTTAATGGAGTTTAACCAAAGTTATCGAAAGTTGTTCAAGTTGGCTAGACTCGTACATGTTGCGTTAATTTGTTTGATGTAAATTAGTTTAAAAACTAATAACACCTCAAACACCCATTCGAAATAGTCAAGATTTGCGAAATCACTGTCCCAAGCCGCTATATTTTCAATTTGTTATCATTCCAGCGCACAAAATCCAATTCCCGGTACAATGCCAAGACGTTCGCTCTTAAAAATGATCGAAACTTGCATGGAAGAAGGCTCATAGTTGGCCTCCCGACATTATCACCATGCATACATAACACTGATAAAAGTTTTTTCATTTCGTTTTATGCCACCTACTCCGTTATCTATTTCTCTTTATAGTCGAGCATTTTAAATATACTTCTCTGAAAGAAATAGAAACGCTGAAAAAACCTAATGAAATACGTGTGCACGTCAATGCTTTTGACGGTTTTGTGCTCGCTATGCAGGAATTCAAAACTGTTTTCAGGGTAATATATGAGAATTTAAAAAATGTTGTTATTGCAAGCGAAGCTAGACTACTAAATCAAGCGTTCGGACGGGATTATTCTTTGAATTGTTCTGTTTTCAATGGGGGAATATCGAACCAACAAGATTCCTGAATGTGACACTCGTGGGACTTAAATAATTTTTAGGGTGAGTGGTAATCAGATTAATTGCAATTTCGCTTTGGCTGAGACAGGTGATCAACAGTACGATCTACTCGTATAATTGTTATCTCAAACATTTAAATTCAATAAAGGGATTATTAGGGTGAATAATTGACACAAATATCGCCTAAATTGGGGCCCCACTTTGATTAATACAGAGGTAATCCGTAATTAAATGGGCAAAGAAAATTAAAAGAGATTAAGACCAGTGATTAATATTCTTGACAACTTAATTTTTAAGCTTGGTATCTGTTATTTTTTTTTGATAATTACGTCCACATATTTAATACTAAACATAAAACTTTTACAGTTCTATTAATTAAAATATCTAGTTTTTTCACCAAAAATAAAATTTAATATTAGAATTTAAAAATAAATAGTTTTGATAACTTTTTTTTTAAAATTATTTTTAAAATTGTTACGTTTTCATCAAAACTAAAATGTGTAATCTTTGTTGATAGAACTGTACATACCTATTTATACGCACGGGTTTTGGCATCTCTGATTTAAAAAAAAAAATCAAACCGTTTTTGAGATTGTATGACTTTTTGAAAAAGTGTGAAAAATAAGTCAGGTTAGACGTTTTTTTTAATTGATTTAGGAAAATAATAATTATTGCTGATGACAGATAATGAAATATCTTTTGTTTACATCGTCCTATTCGATTGAGGAGTTTTTAACTGCTAGTCATGATGATGTTGATGATATTGTTAGAATGATGTAATCTGGTGGTGTATGTGACGTGTTTCGATATTTTTTACTAAAAGTTTATTTGATAAGAAAAATTTTGAATAAAACTGTCTAATTTAGCCAATTTTTCGCAAAATTATGAACACTTCAATAAGAAGAAACGTAATTTTACAAAATGTTAGGAATACTACAAAAAAGGTTTGATAAAAAAAGTTGAAAAAAATAGAAAGGTTACTCTCGACCAGTATTAAAAGAAAAAAAATGGAGATTTTAAGACTGAATGATATACGATTTGGTGGAGAATAGATATAAACCAGAGCTAAACAAAAACGTAATTGTGTTTGAGAATATTTTTTTTTTATTTTTGAGTTATTGTGTTTTTTAAATCACATTTTATATTATTAAATAAAATGACAGTTGCAATTCTTAGATCATAAATTTTGTAAAAAAGGAGTTTCCATTAAAAAAGGAGTTTCCAAAAAGGAGTGGGTTTCCATTAAAAAAAAATTTGCAGAACTCAAAAACAAAACAAATTAAAAAAAATGTTATTAAATTTTTGATAAAATGTCATATTTTTGTAGTAGTTCATCAATAAGTTTTTTAAGTTTAAGGAAAAAACGTGTGGATCTTACTTTTTTCCTGGTATAGTTTATTTAACACCAATATGAAAAATTTTCAAAAATGCAAAATCCTAGTTATGGAATATTTTATTCCAAAAAAAAATTGTAAATAGTATATTAAGTATTAAGAAGGGTAAGGACATTTTACCGATTGAAGACAATTGTCTGAGAGCGGTAGTTCTTAACGTTGGTCATGTTTATAACGTTTTTTCCACGATAGAAACATTTTTACATTGATCTAAATAAATTATTTGAATAAAAATGCCAATTGTGTCATTCCATTTTTACCTAAAGTGTCGCCACGGTGTTTTACGAATTGTTATAAATTGAATGAATTATTGTTAACAATAGTTGAGGTTCATGTTGCCTATACGAAAGCTTGTTGATAATTTGAAAAAAATACACCTTTGAAAAAACAGTTTAGAACATTTCATGAGTTTTCTCAAGAAAAATGTGTTATTCAGAATCCCCCGGTGTAGACAGTGAAATCAAACAAGCTTGGAAGTGGGACATTAGTTGTTCATCACTAATTCCTGAAAAATCAAGATTTCGCTATAAAAATGCCTATAAAATCTTTAAAAGCTGGTGTGAGGAAACAATTAGTGAAATTAGTGAAAAAAACCTATTGAAGACGCCGGAGGATTCACGTCGCATTCAGCAACAATTTCTGTTAGCGCTACTAACAAAGAAGCCAGCGGAATTCGTAATTGTAGTAGTTGTACGTTTAATTTTAATATAAAATATATTGTTGGGACTATATTGTTTATAATAATATTTATGCTATCAATAAATGTTTTGTGTATTTTATCTGATTAATGTTTGAAATTACTTACCGTTCCAAAATGGTAAGTAAATTACTTACCGTTCTGTTTATCATAGAAACCAGTAAATACAAAACAAACGCGGTAACTAACTAAAAGCGTTCTATAGTGCAAAAAATAATAAAAAGTACAATTATGACTTTTTGAAAATTGCACAATTTGATCACTCTGTTTAAGGAAAACAATTGAAAATTATGTCAAACAATAGCGCAAACGTTTTTTACCAACATTTTTCTTTTCATGCAACACCGAATAAAGTGCCACTTATATTCCCACGGGAAAAAATACCGATTTTTACTTTTGCAATATCACTTTTTTCATGAATATTTTGTGCATGGAAGAGTTTAAGTCGTGTATTTTTAAAATCTAGCATAAAAATACAAAAATGGGCTGATTACGGGTCTGGAGTACTAGAAACCCATACTTTTGTGAATTTGTAAAATGCAAATTCGTGTTTTGCGAAAATTTTATGTTTATATTTTGTCGGCTAGAAATCAAGTTAGACGTTATTTTACGTTTTAGAATTCACTGGAAGTACATTTTTCAAGTATGTTTATGCACTTGTAAAATGTAAATTCGGTTTTATCTCGTCGTTGCCAGCGTGAATGTATTTGTGACGAAGCCCGCCTCGCAACACCTTGTTTTCAACCAACTAGGAAAACTTTTTCTAATTGCACAAAACTCAATGCTTTGCCAATAAATATTCGCATGTTCTGTGTGTTATTTATTTTCAAGCACACATTTGTCAAGAAAATCAAATCAGAAATTCCCCAATGTTTTGTTTCCAGTGCAGCAAGTTGATTTATTTGCAGTTTGCTCGCTTCTAATGATGGAAACGGCACATCAAAAATGTATTTTCCGCTATGGATCGACTGATGCGAACGGAATTATCCGAAGGCATTAATTTGTGATGGCGTGAAAAACAACGAAACGTGATTCTGGTTGAGCTGCCTTCGGGGGCTCCGACGATATATGAAACGGAAGCAAAATGGCGGGGACCACAAAACACTGAATCATATAGAAAATAACGCGTTTGTGTGTTGATGAAAGGAACAACTCGACTGTGATGAGCTTATCGCCGATTTCTTCTCACATACACAGTGTTTGCAAAAAATTAACTAGACCCATATATATCCTTGTTTGGAATCAGTCAGTTTAACAATGCAATCGATAAGTTTCCGGAATTGTATTCAAAGTTTTGATACTGTTCCGAGAAGTTGCCATCTAATTGGATTCTATTTTTCAGGTGAAGGCGAACTTTGCAGAGTAAATAATGTTGCGATGTTGGCTGAAGGAAACTTTTAATTGTTGCCGATTGAACTGATGATGTCAGTTATGACTTCAGTTTGGACGCAAAACTGGCAAGGTTAATTTAAGGTAAGCTTAAAACAATTACACTACCCACCACAACTAACTGGACAACTAAAATTTTGCGATTTTTTACTTTGCAATATTTTTGTTTATTCTTTGCCGGATTTTGATGAATTTTCTAGTTTTCTAGTTTTTGGTTTTGTCTTGTAAATGTAATACCTAAAAGACGAAAGCACTGTTTTTTTTACTGTTTTTTATACTGAGCTGTGGTGTGCGGTAGAGACAAACTTAAGTTTTTTTCTGATTTCAAATTATTGCCCGTTCTTTTCTAAGTTATGTATACCATATTTTCCATAATTTTAGTTTTTGAGATATAAACCTTCAAAAAAAGCATTACATTCCTGATTTCAATAAATGTTCGTATTAAGTAGGCCGAATGTGCCAAAATAGCATGGAAGCTTCAAATAAATAATCGTTTTGCTTGTTGTAATCCTTTTAAGTTCCAAATTTTTCAGATTTTTTGTGTTTAATGACGTAATTGTGCTCTTTTGGTGACATAAGCAATAATTTTCGATTTAACTACCTTTTTATGTAGCCTGCTTTCTGGACGAATATTTAGAAACATTAGAAAACCAACGTCTTTTTTTAATGCTTTGTATCTCTGGGGCACCAGAAGATAAAATTTTGAAACAAATTGGTCTAATTCAGAAAAGAACGGACAATAATCTGAAATCAGAAGAAACTTAAGTTTGTCTCTGCCCCACACCACAACTCAGTATAAAAACACAGTAAAAAAAAATATTGCAATGTGAAAAATCGCAAAATTTTAGTTGTCCAGTTAATTTTGGCGGGCAGTGTATTTTATTTTTGATTGAGTTTTTTTTATTCTCTTTTATTGTGAAATATCCGTTTTCGAAAAAACAATCAACATTTATTATTTTGCAAAAATCTCACAAAGTTTACAAAGGAGACTTCACAAACTCTATATTGACAAAAAAACTAAGGTGTTATACAGGTGCGCCAGAACGAGAAAAATGCCATATAAGGATCATGGAAAAAATATTTAAAAAAAAATATCTATATAAATTTCTAAGTTATGACGGTTTAAATTTTGCACTTTGACTCTATTTATTTCTGTTGGAAAAATAATTTTCCATGTTTTTTGCTATAGGCCATTGAAAGAGGAAACAGGGAAGGTGTATCCTAAATTGTAACTCTGTTCAGTGTTATTTGTGGCTTTTTTTATTGGCAAAATTTTTGTACCTTTATTTAATAATTGTAAAAAAACATATACAAGATCATCAGTATCATTAAATACACATAAAAAAAAATGTCAAATGTCAAAAAATAAATGTCAAATTTTTTGACAGATAGAATTTAAAAACATTAAACATTTTTTTTATGTTCTTGGTATCTTACCTTATTTGAAATTTTTCTCCGGGGCGCGAGTTCTAGCGCAACCAGTGTTTGAAAAAGTTGAGTTATTGCCATTTGTAATTTGTCATTTAAAAAAAAAATGTAGTAGGCTATGAAACATCGACTCTGAGTTCGTCTTTAGCTCAAAAGAAATCGACTTGGAAAAAGTTGGTTAAGTTATTTTAAATGGTTCTGAAGTTATGATTTTTTGGTGCACGACTTTATTTTGCACATAAATTGATATAAGTTAGTTAAAAATTATTACATGTATGTAATTCTAAGAACTCGAATGAGTTATATCGATAATTTAGTGACGAATCGAAAAATATAACAAAAATTTGGGGTTTTTATTAAAAAAAAAAAAAAAAAACAGAACTTAGATTGTAAAATATTTTAGGAGTATGGATTAAAAGAAACAAAAAAGTTTTAATAAACAAAGTAACTGTTTCGGAGATATGGAATATGAAAATTTTTAGAATTTAAACTGAAATTTTCTCTTTTTTGTTGAAACAGATTGCAAATAAATGTTTTAAAAAACGAATAATTTTCGATATCTCCGAAACCGTTATTTTGCGGACCCATGTTTATTAAGACATTTTCATTTCTGTGATGTTTTACATCGTAATAAGTATTATGTTACAAAAAATACATATTAAACATTACACCAAAATTCTAAAAACATTAAAAATATGTAAGAATTAAAAAAGAATAAGAAAAATAGCATAAAAGTAGTACAACATGAAGTAAGACATATAAACAAAAAAATAAAATTTGAAATTGTCACGTATATCTTCCGAATTTCTTTATCTTTTTCATTATCTTTACTTTCTTCAGATTTTTTCGACATTTGTAGTTTTTTTGTGATTTTCTTGTTTTACGTTTCTTTTCTTGTATCGTTTTTATTTTTTGTTTTCTAAATTTTTTTGTTATATGTTTTCCCAATTGTTAAATTACTATTTCAGGTTTCAGGTCAACCACTGTTTCTTTGTTTCGTATATAAATAATAAGTTTCCTCTTTATTTTTTGTGTTGCCAGATTGGTTTGCTTTTTTTGTTATGCCATGACAAATTTTTTATTCTCCGTATATTATTCTCAAATTTCACATCATTATTTTTTATTTTTATTAAAATAATTTGTCTCATTTATTTCAGATTAAGTTTTCATGTTTTTATTTAATCCAAAACACTTCAAGTGGACTCAAAATTGGTAAAGTCGGTAGCAAAACAAATGAAACGACGTTTTTTTTATTTAAAAATATTAGTTCTTAATCACAGTAGTTACAATAGACCAAAATACTACTAAAATATTTCAAGTGGAGGTAAATCCGTTCTTGTTAGTGTCAAAATTAAAAAAAACACGAATTTTTCGTTTTTTTTTTTAAGATAATAATATACCAAATAATAATGGTACTAATCTACTAATCATAGGTGGTAATGTACGCAAAACATTACAGGGGATTTCAAGTGAACTAAAATCAGGTTACTTTGGTGTCAAAATTACACAAAAGTATCTATTTTTGTGTTTTACATTGTAATAGGGGAATAAAATACACATTACATACCAGACCATTATTCTTAAAACTTTAAAAAACTGTAAGTATATTAAAAAAGCAAAAGAGCTTAACAAAATTCGGTACGTAATATGTAAAACGTATGACCAAAAAAGAATAAAATTTATGAAATTGTCAATTAAATCTTCTTTCCTTGATCATAATCTTCATTTTCTTTAGTTTTTTTTCGACATCCTCAGTTTTATATTTGATCTTCTCGTTTTTATTCTTTTGTTTTTTAAATTGTTTATTTAAATTTTTTTTCAATCTAAAATCGTTACTTTGCGGACCCATGTTTATTAAAACTTTTTTGTTTTTGTTTGTTTTACTCCATACTATTACCTCCTAAAATATTTTACAATTTTTTTTCACACCTTTTCTTTCATACCGTTAAAAAATCAAGTCGACAGCTTGGATAGAAAAAAAGTTGGAGCTTGCACGTATTTCTGGGTCACTCTGTATATTTACAAGGCAATTCACGAGGAGTTGAGCCTGACCAAATTCTCGATGCAACCACCATTACTTTTCGCAAGTTATTTTGCGACAACTGTAATGTTGGTTGCATCGAGAATTTGGTCAAGCTCCTCGTGAATCACCCTGTATATGGTTTTACACTAACTGATATTGGTAGACATGCAAAACAAACATTTGTCCCAATGTCCTCAAACTAATTTCAACGCATTCTCATAATCAATTTGTTTCTCATAATCAATTTATTTCTCATAAAAAAATTATTTGACCACAAATCTTATCAAAGCATAATGAGTTCAACAACTTTAATTTTTCTATTTTGTTCCCGATTATGAAAATGCATGAAATTACTAGTTTGGATTAAATCAGAAGACAACCGAGAAAGCGTAAATTGATTAGAGAGACAAACACAATTGGAAGTTTTAATAAAACCTTGCAACTTTTCCCCGAGTTTTTCTTTTTTCGAGGCGGTTTTCGTGCTCATTTTTAATTTCAAGTTATGACAAAGTGCAAACTCACAATCTGGTTTGTTTATTGTTTTCGTGATATTTAAATCAAGCTATCAAGTTTTATAATTGAATAAAAAACCAAAAGTTAATAAGTAATTGAATCGAAGGAAAAGAGACGTCTTAAGGAAACAAGTGTGTGACATTTATGGCTGCGAAAGTCGTAAAAAGCCGAAGGTAATTGGGAACGGTGTTAAACGTGCTATAATGTTTGCGTAAAAGGAAATCTCATTAGGCCGACACTAACATTTTGGACAAATTTTCATCCAGTGAATTTATCACAGAATTGCATCGCTTTGGGAAGTTTTTCAAATGGATTTACTTTAAATTAAATTATAATTTTACGCTCACGTTTTAAATTGAGCTGTCACAACAATCCAGTTGAATCTTTTGCTTCTGCTTATTCTTTTTTCTGATATTTTTTAAATGTCTCTAGTTTAACAAAATTTATTCTGTGTGAAAGTGCCACGTTTTTTAAACCGTTAAAATAAAGATAAAATAAAGCTAGAGTAAAGAGGCAGTTCGAACTCGCAATGGTCTAATTTAAATAAAATGACTGTGCAAATGAAAGCTTGCACTCGTTTTGGAAGTTTCGCTGTAACACATTGTGCTGATAAAGGTCTGTCCTCTTATCTCTTTCATTTCGTGCATGCAAATTAGAACTTTTTCACAACTTGTAAAAAATTAATCTTTGTAAGGGGATGAGGCACTAAAACTACACTGAACACAAAATCCAAGTTTAATTACGATGTTTTAAGCAAAATTTTCGAGAAAATTTGAATTCTAGTTAAATAATTTTTTAATTGTGATTAATTTTAACCCGGGCCCAAGCCAATGATTAATGCTCTTTGTCAGTAACATATTTACATACTGCTTGCCCCATTTGCAGTCGTTAATATTTTATGGTATTTTTGCACAGTTTGTGTGCCGGGTGCATGACGGCTATAAATTGACATAAATATTTATAACATAATGTTGAGAATTAGAGAAAGCAGCTGGTTTGTAACGAATCAGTTTGTTTCAAACGTCGACAAATATCTCCATATTTCATGAAAACTTTGGGAAAACAACAAGAATAATCAAATTGTAACACTACCCCAAAAGTGCTATATAAATATTTTAATAACTTTTAATGAATTAAAATTTTTATTAACATGTCATTGAAAAGTGATATTTTGTGTTAGGGAAAACATACATTTCTCTGAATTATAAAATGCAAGCTGTTGACTGAAACTTTGATGATGTGATTTGGTGCACAGTCGTAAAAAGTTTGTTGTGGATGGAAACGTGTTTTCCATAACAGCTAAACGTTAATTAGCTATGAAAAGAGTAACATTGTTGAAAAGGGAAAAAATTATATTTGTCTTAAAAAGACAAAATATTTTTTCAATAAAATGTTTAACATTCCAAAAAAATAATATACATTTTTTTAACAATTATGTGGCTTATAAATTTTATCTGATATTTTTTTTTGTTTTTATGATTTTCTTATTATGCCTATTAGAATTAGAGAAAAATTATTGACTTTACTGGGGTCTAAATTCAGATTTACTTGCTAGAAAGCGAGACTTTTCGCCGCTGCGCCTTCACGTTTCCGGTCACTGGTTTGGCTTTAATTAATTAATTTTTTTTGCGTTTCTACATCTTATGCATTTTTGAGTTTTGAGAGTTTAAATTTTGCACTTTGGGTGTATTTATTTCTGTTGGAAAAATAATTTTCCAAGTTTTTTTGCTACAGGCTATTAGAAGAGGAAACAAGGAAGCTGTAACTTTGTTTCAAGTTATTTGTGGCTTTTATTGGCAAAATTTTTGTACTAAATAATTATAAAAAAACATATACAAGATTATCAGTATCATTAAACAGACATAAAAAATGTCAATTTTTTTTTTAGAATTTTGTAGAATTTTTTTAAGCATTTTTTTATGTACCTGGTATCTTATCTTACTTGAAATTTTTTTCTGGACGCGACCTGACCTGATACCCTAATTACTCAATATTACAAACACTATTTACGTCTAAAAGAATATTTTTACTTTGATCATTTTTAAGATTTTTACTTAGGCTATTCTTCAAAAACTTTTTTTATACTTGTCTTTATAATCTTTTTTATTATACCTGCATCATAATCCTAAATTAAAACACGCTGCAGCGTGCGTAATTTGGCCTTTATAGCACGCTGAAATTTTTAAGTTGTCTAGGTAACAAGAAATAGTAAAATGTCTGGACCAATTACAACGTGAAAAAATGTGCTTAACAACGTAAACTAGCAACCGTCTCTACGAAAACGATTCACAAACAACCTTTGATAATTTTATTGTGTTCACATTTTTTCAATGCTCATAAAAGATCATAAATGGGCAGGAATAATAAAAAATAGCGTATAACACTCGTTTATAAGCGCCTTTAAAACACTTACGACGTTAAAAACACTCCGCTGACGCGTCGTGCTCTTAAGCCCGTCGTGCGTGTTTTAAAGGATTGCTTATAAACTAGTATTATAATATACTATTATGCACTTTTGTAAGTGTCTAGTACCATTAGAAGTGCCAAAAACGTTAAAATATAGAGAAAAAATTATTTAATTATTTGTTCTCACGTTCTAAAACTCTTTATTACTAAGTAGGAAATCTATAAAAGTTAATTATTACAAATGCATTAGAGGTTTTGTTATAATTGGCGCTTAGTTACTATTAATAAACATAGATTTTTGTGTAAAAGCATGTTTTAAATAATAGAGTTTGATATAAAAATCGCAGACGGCTCAGAATATTAACTTTCACCCAAGTGTCTCGCCAGTCATTAGGTTCTTTTTAATCCATTATCTAACAACTTTTTTTCGCACAGCAACTGGCACGAATCCTCAAGCTCTACGAGAATTTCACACGTCTCATTGAGTTTCAATAGAAAAAAAAATTCTGTATGGATACTCCCGACATTTTTCTCGTCATCTCCTTTCCGAATCGAAAATTTCAGATAAATAAGAATGATAATAATTACCGCTGCCTTGACATTAAATTAAACTTTGTGTGGATGTTCGTGTTACGTTTGCAAGTAGATATCTCCGAAGTAAACCATCAAATTACAATAGATTTCCACAGGGATGAAGCCAGACAATTAGAAGGGTTTAATATGCTTTACTGTTGGCGCTGTTATTACAATACCACACAATACTGCAGACAAAAATGTCGGACAAGCGCTTCGTTTTCGTTTCAGCGAATTTTCACGCGGCGTAAAAACCGATGGTCAGAGAGATTTTTTTTCTTTTACTGGAAAACTTATTTACTTAACACAGAGCAAACGCACGGTTTACGATCGTGTGCTTTCATGCCGGCTTGTGTAAATATTTTATATATTTTAGTCAAAATTGTCTATAAAATTTAGAAACTCGTCTCTTTGTTTATTCAGTTGATTTAATTGGAGAACATGTGAAAGCAAATACATTTTCTAAATATACACTCAGCTTTTCGATCAGTTTCCTCTAATTACGACGCGTTTCATCACGTTTGGTAATTTTTTCGTATCTGACGTTAATTAATCAAGAAACGTGTTATGTTGAGCATTTGGCCTAATAGGGGCCCAAAGTGGCGGGATAACAGCAGAGGTTGGCAGAACTGATGGGCCCCCATCTAAAGCTATCGTTTATCCTGTCCAGTGGTCGGTTACCGTTGGGTATGCATAGATCATTATGTCTAAAACCTCACCCTGGAGCGTCCGACCGCAATCACCCTCGCTTCACCTACGAATGTAAATACACACACATGGCAGACTCTTATTATTATGGGTGATGTCGTCGCACAACTCCTTCGTAAATATTTGATGTAATATTCTGTATTTGGTTGAATTAAGGTTCAAGGAAGGTCTTTGCGAGGACTCGCGCTTAATCGATAACGAGGCTTTCATCACAATTCTCATTAAGGCACTCAAGGCTTAATGAGAATTATTGCAATTGACAGCAAGTAGAAAAACGAGATGCTGTTAACTTAAAAAAAATGTGTACAACTAATTTTTATTCTAAAAAAAATCCACTGACATTTTATTAATTCATTATACAGGGTGTTTCACACAACTTTACGAGGCTTGCGCCTAATGTACGCACCTAAATATACAAAAGTCACAAAACACTGGATACAAAAAATACACATTTAATTATTTAATTTTTGGAAACCCATGACCGTAGTTGTCAAACTAATCACTGTTTTATTAATTGTCATAAACTGCAGTTTTTTAGAAACAATTATTATTTGTATTATCAAGAAATTGCATGAATATGATTCTAGTTTATCTATCTTAATCTCTAACTAACAAAAAACGTTGCAATTTTTTAAAGGGTGAACAAACTAGAGAAGATTATCTAATTTTTCAAAATTTGTAATCGAATTCGTATTGGAATATGTATTACTGATTGCATCTTTCAGGCGCAGGTCTCGTAAAATTATGTGAAACACACTGTATAATTCCTGTAATTTCAATTGAAATTTGGGTTCTTTGAGTTAGCGTCAATTTATAAAGAAAGGTCGTTTGCCCGCATTGTAAAGAGCATCTTTAGCACAAAGGGAAGGTTTATATCACGGTAACTCAGTACCAGAGGCAAAATCATAACTACAGGAATTTGAAGAGACAGCGGGATTTATAGATGCGTTGAATTGGTGGTGGGAAAAGACGACGTTGGATTGGTGGGACATGTAGGTGGGGTTGGGGATAGTCGTTGCATGTTTGGCTGGGAGGTGGGAGATCGCACTATTCGAAATGCTATAAAGAGCATGTCAATGTTTTCTACTTAGGATTTTGGAAAAGGTAAAGAAAATAATTCTTGTTAGAATAGAAATATTGTCAATTAGGATATTATGACCGGTTTTATGATAAATATTTGTTCTGAAGTTGCTCCTCACAAGAGCGGGCAAAACGTTGATCTTTTTTTCTATAAATTCACGCGGTCTAACCCAAAAAGACCAAGCTTTCAATCTGACACTGGCCACGAAAGCCTATAATTCCAACTTGATTTTCGTAATGCCAAAAAAAACCTTGTAATCTACAAATTATTCCAAATGTCACACAATGCAAAAATAATTATTAATAGATAGTGATAATACTGATAATGATTAGTTCCGAAACTTTGGGTAACCACTCGTGGCAAAATATAGAGGGTGTTTGCGAATTACGAGCAAATATTCTAACTACTAAAATAATTTGTTATGAAAAGTCATTTTGAAGACCAAACGAACCTTGTATACTTACAAAAAAAAAATTCCATTTTTTTGTCATGGTTTTCACGAGCCGTTCAGTGTATCTGCCGTTAGGTGGAAGTAAAACTATCAATGAATGTTGACCGTGCAAGTTTTTATGCACAAAAAAAGTATAACTTTGTGCACAAAAAAATTATTAGTGTTTACAGGCGGTCACCAAATTAGTGTACGTATGAATACCAATGAATACCCTGTGATGCAAAGAGTATCACCAATTAGAAATCACACGGAATATGTGTACAAACCCAAGTTTCTCTAACCTGGAAGGTTCAAGCGTGCATTGCCATCTAAGGACAACATTTTAAACAATTTTTATAACAGCATTGACCCACTAACATTGACACTGATCTGCCTTAATGTAGCTATAATTTTTTTATCTTTACTCTGTTTACATACATACAGGATGTTTCACACAACATTACGAGGCTTGCGCCTAATGTACGCACCCAAATATACAAAATTCACAAAACACTAGATATAAAAAATACACATTTTAATTATTTAATTTTTGGAAACCCATGACAGTAGTTGTCAAACTAATCACTGTTTCACTAATAGTCATAAACTGCAGATTTTCAGAAACAATTATCATTTATTCTATCAAGAGACGGCATGAATATGATTCTAGTTTATCTATCTTAATCACTAACTAACTAAAAATGTTGTAATTTTTTAACTAGAAAAACTAGAAAAATTTTTCAAAATTTTTAATCGAGTTCGTAGAGAAATATGTATTATTGATTGCATGTTATAGGCACAGGCCTTGTAAAATTATGTGTAACATCCTGTAGTTTTTTTCTTATGATTGAATGAAAATATTGTATTAAATCATAGGTGGAGACGGGTTTTCAGTCTCAACTTATATTTAATTTTAACTTAGAAATGACGTGTTTTCAGCAAAAGTTAGAAATTGAAAAGTTGTTTTTTTTTGATGAGTTCTATTAGTGGCTAGAATATTTGCTTTTGCGAATACTTGTATGTGAAACTATTGCTTTTATCACCGATTTCTTCAGATTGACTTTTGAAAGTTGTTCATTTTGGTGCAACCGCAGGATTGCATTTGTGTTTGAAATAGACTACAATCTCATGAAGCTTTGTTGTGGTGGATGTATAAACATCCGGAATTTCCTGATTTGAAATATTTGACTTTTTTTGTGCTAGAGCCAACATTTTACTATTTTTGTGCCACTGTTTTTAGTATTATTGTTAAAATTCTCTACCCTATTTAAGCGTCATTTAGGCGTTACGCCTCGTTTTCTTGAGAAAATAAAACTATCCCACCACTAATTCCTTACCGTTGTTTCCTTTTAAGCAGGCGGAAATTGTAGCATCACATGATCCCTAGACCATCTCGTTGTGTTTCTCTCAACGTCTTTATTCAGTTACAGTCTGTTTTCCTTTCAGTTTTTCACGCGCTGTTTCAGCACTAACAATGACAAATTAATTTTAATTTATACGAAATGTTTTATTTTTAATGCTTTTATTATCTAAATCACTGTTATCCTGTATTTTATTTAAAATTGTTTACGAGGGATTTGTTCATGTTAACAAACGAAAGTAAGTTTTTTGCCGTTATAATTAAGATCAAAACTGAGATAATTTACATGAAATTAACCGTCGTCTTTAATTTTAATTCCTTTCGGAACAATACCTCAAGAGAGAAGCTTCTTAAAACAGGAAGCAGCTTTCGAAATTTCACTTCCTTTATTGTGAAAGAAAACCTATTTTTTGGTTACCACCCTTCATGTTGTTTAGAAATTAACCGTAAAATATTCAGGCTAAAAACACCCCAATGTAGATTTTTAATGAGGAAAATTATTTATTTCGGTCTTCTCAAGCGAGCTACAAACACAAAGGATAATTTCATTAATCCGAAACGTGAACAAATTTAACGTGTCCTGGGAAGCGTGATCAAATCACGTTAATCTATTAAGGGTGCAAGTCGCATTAAAATACCACTAGAATCGAATTATTAAACAGCACCAGCGAGCGTAGTGAGAGAATCCTTCTATAAAAAATTGAAAAAAAACATATTAATAAAAAAATATTTGTTTTTGTCAAACAACACACAACGTATTTGCGAGAATTGATTTCTCTAAAAGTATCGAAAGCTTTTTCTTTAAGAAATTATGGCTGACGCATCGAAATCCTCGTTGGGTCTAGTGGGAATCAAGAAACAAACTCCAGACATAAAACAAAAATAAAACTTAGAACCCATCTTACCATAATCACGTCCTCCTCTTAGGAATAAATTGAAACGACTTAAGATGCTTGTAAAAAACCAAACTACCTAGATTATACAATGAGATAATCTAGTGTCACCAAAACAAAAGGAAACATTACATTTCAGGACTTCCAAACAAGACATGTCAGTTTAACAGACATTTTTAATTAAACGCTTAGTTTGCTAAAACCGGACTTTGTAATTAAACTAGTTAAAATTGGTTACCGTAAGCTGCAAGTTTTCTCGTTTCATTAAATCTCGGTTTGGATTTTATTGTAAATTGCGTGTGGGGGAATGCGAAGGCGTCTTTATTCGCAGATGCTCAATAAAACCTAAAACGTGAAATATTTCGCATTTATTTGAACATAAAAATTAGATAAAAATGTAGGAATAACTAAAAATTGAGGTATTAACTTTAAGAAATTTTAAAGCTGCGCCACCACGCCTCTGGCCTGTATGTCTGTTTTAATCCAATATAATCACTCAAACACAAAGTTATTTTTTGCGTTTTAGCAACGTTTTAAGCACGTTTCAAGCGTTTTTACGACTTAAGGTAAATAGACTATTTTTACGATTTTACTACCGCTTACCTCCAAACACTCAAAAAATTCGTAATTTTTTAAACTTGACCCAATAACGTTTTATGCACTTTTTGAGTTTTTAAGACCTCTAGAAATGTAAAAAACGTTATATGGAACAATTCTAAACTWAACAATTTTTTTGATTTTTATCAAAATTTGGTCGATTTTTTTCACCCGGAGCGATCATTTGCCAATAACTCCGGATTTATTGGTGATAACCTCTTATGTTTGATATGGTTAGAAAGAAAATTTAATTTTCTATCATATGCAAAAAAATCAGTGTTCTACGATAAATAGTTATCGAGAAATTTTCTGATAAAGTCAAAAATATCGAAAATATAAATTCGACTATAACTTCAAAACAATTACGAATTTTGTAGTTTTCTTGACGCCAATCGATTCCCCAGAACATTTTACATAGGTTTACGTCAAATATTATATCATTGAGACACAGTTTTGCCGGAATTTACAAAATAAGAAAAAGTAATAATTTGTTAAAAAATAGTGTTTTTGAACATGTCTTAGATTTCAACCTTTCTTATCTGATAGATTTTGACGCGTTTTTTTGGAGATATTGACTTGACTTTGGCATCAGTCGATAGATTTTTTTACGTTCATTAGGATGTTTGGAGATATTGACTTGACTTTGGCATCAGTCGATAGATTTTTTTACGTTCATTAGGATGTTGTTGAGCTTTTTTCTCTAAGTCTAATAGTTTGGCAGTAATTGTCGTTCAAAAAGTAGCAATTTTCAAAATTGTGAAACTTTAAATGCGTTTCTTTACGAAACTATAAGCCTTAGAGCAAAAAGTTAAAAACCATTAAAACTGCTTTAAATTATCTATCTAATGGCGCAAACCGGAAGTCGCTGCGGGTTATGGTTCCGGGTACAGAGCCATTCTTAGTATTTTTCATAGAAAAAGTCATATCTCAAAAACTATGATTTCTAGGTCAAAACGGTTTGTACAGGCGTATTCTCTTGTTACAGTACTAGTTTTTTTAAGAATAAAAAATTTTGGACTTTTTGGTCAGAATCGGATATAGTGCTTATGTTCTTAACTTTATTACTCAATATCTCAAAAACTATGCAACGTAGAGTATTTTAACTTGTTGCATCGTGCTCAGTGTGTAATTTTACGATTTTTATTAATACAGGGTGCGCCAGAACTTGCGTCCCAGAGAAAAATTTCAAGTAAGATAAGATACCAGGAACATGGAAAAAATGTTTAAAAAATTCTATCTGTCAAAATGATTTTAACATTTATTTTTTGACATTTGACATTTTTTGTGTCAATTTAATGATACTGATGATTCTGTATGTTTCTTCTTTCAATTACTTAGTAAAGGTACAATAGTTTTGCCAATAAAAGCCACAAATCAGATTGAATAGAGTTACAATTTAGGATATAGCTTCCTTGTTTCCTCTTCTAATAGCCTGTAGCAAAAAAACTTATTATTATTTATATATTTATATAAAATTATTTTTCCAACAGAAATAGAGTCAAAGTGCAAAATTTAAACTTTCATAACTTCGAAATTTTTACAGATATATTTATTTAACATTTTTTCCATATTTCTGGTATCTTACCTTTTATAGCATTTTTCTCTGGGGCGCGAGTTCTGGCGCATCCTGTATTTTGCTCGATTTTCGCAAATAATCGCCATTTTGTGTTTAATATCGTTGGAAAGCACTTTAAATTTCCTATCTTATTTTTCTATCTCTGTTTGCAATTCTTCGTTGTTATTTAAATATAAAAATTAGATAAAAATGCAGTAACACCAAAAATGTTTACCTTGCGTCACGGTCGGTCAGCGTTTTCGTTATTATCAGCTCTCTCACTACTCATTTGGTATTTTCATACGCACGGCAGAGACTATAAACATATTTAAAAGGCAAAAGCATGGCTGAATTTGCATATTAACCGAATTATGGAAATGTAATTAGTTTGGAAACCCAGATCAGTCTAGCAAGCTGCCAACATAACACGTTTAATGTCGAAATGTCGTTTGAAAATCGATTTTTATTCAAACGTTGCTTTTAATAAATATTGGAAGTTGTAATCATGTCGTTTAATTGGACCATCAAAAGTTAGAAGGGAGCAAAGCGCTTCAAGTTTAATAATTAGAATAAATTTGGAACATACATTAGTGCTGTGGGGGCAGATGGGGTGCACATGGTATAAAGTTAACTAATATAAGGGATTGGGATTCCTTCGAGGATAGTTCCAGGACTACATCCCTCTCACGACGTTTGCAATTAACTAAACATCAACTCGGATAAAATCCTACTTTGGACACAAATAGACCGAAAGGATCAGGAAACTAAATTGAGTTTTAATTTCAAATAAGGCCAAACCCTTCTTCGATAATCAACTTTAAGAAACTCACAAATTTTGTCTGAATTAAATTATTCAACTAAATTTTTCGAATTTTTTTGTTTTTGAATTTGGCATAATTTTTAATTTTTTTAAATGACAACGTACTATAATTTTTTTTTACAAAAGCTATAATTTAAGGATTACAACTGTGCATTTTAATCAATTTAGTCTGGTCAAAATAGACATTTCAAATAACTAAAATTCCGACAGAGCTAAATTTTGGTGGAGATCTTGGGTACACCATTAGGAATAAAATGTCAAAAGTCCCCATCGATCCCATATGTGCTAAAAAAGTTATTCGGGGTCAAAGGTCAAAATTTGATGTTTTTTAGATTTTTTTCGAAAACAGTAAGCTTTATCAAAAAAGTAGCCCGGACAGTATATATAATGGTCCTTATACTTTTTTTTCTACGAATCACCATTTCTGAGATATCGCGATTCTAAAAGTTGAAGGAGTCACGTTCTACATGATATGCACATACAGAGTGCGCCAGAACTCGCGCGCCCAAAGAAAAATGCTATGTAGGGTAAGGTACCAGGAATATGGAGAAAATTAAAAAAATCTATCTATAAAAATTTCGGAGTTATGAGGGTTTAAATTTTGCACTTTGACTCTATTTATTTCTGTAGGATAAATAATTTTTCAGGTTTTTTTGCTACAGGCTATTAGAAGCGGAAACAAGGAAGCTGTATCCTAAACTGTAACTCTGTTTAATGTTATTTGTGGCTTTTATTGGCAAAAGTTTTGTACCTTTACTAAATAATTGTAAAAAAACATACAGGGTTATTCATAAATATGAAGCAATATTTGAACCTTAAAAATGACCTATAAAATGATGTTAATTTAAATAATAACTCGTGTCCTATCTCTACTGATAAGAATTTTACAGCCCTCGGAATGTGGGTATGGAAATTTGATTTTTTTGTAATAACTTTGGAACTATTTGACCAAATATTATAAAATTTAGAACATTTCCCTGTGACAACATACCCTTTAAACTGGTAATCACGAAAACCGGATACATCCACTCAATTTCCGGTTCCAGCAGTTGCAGGTCACATTTTCTGTGTTTTTCCATTTTTTTGCTCTCTTAACACCAATTTTTTATTGCCCAAATCGATAGAGTAATCAGTTTCAAATAAAAAACGCATAACCTTTAATACCCCTAAAATGGACCGTTTCAAAGATATTTTAATTTAAACTGAGGACTGCACAACGCTGAAATAAAAAAATAGGGATTTTGAATAAGTGGTATCCACGGCAACCAATGACCATGGTCACATAAATCCCTGCCAGGCATCTGTTAACTTTGACGATAAATTTTTGTGAATTTTTTATGAATTAAATTCTTTTATTAAATATTTTCGATTAATTGTCTAATAATCGTCCAATGTCAAAGTTGACAGATGCCTGACAGCGATTAGTGAGACCATGGTCATTTGTTACCGTGGCTATCATCCATTCAAAATCCCTACTTTTTGGTTTCAGCGTTCTGCAGTCCTCAGTTTAAATTAAAATATCTTTGAAACGGTCCATTTTAGGGGTATTAAAGTTATGCGTTTTTTATTGGAAATTGATTACTCTATCTATTTGGGCAATAAAAAATTGGTGTTAAGAGAGCAAAAAAATGGAAAAACACAGAAAATGTGACCTGCAACTGCTGGAACCGGAAATTGAGTGGATGTATCCGGTTTTCGTGATTACCAGTTTAAAGGGTATGTTGTCACAGGGAAATGTTCCAAATTTTATAATATTTGGTCAAATAGTTTCAAAGTTACTACAAAAAAATCAAATTTCCATACCCACATTCCGAGGGCTGTAAAATTCTTATCAGTAGAGATAGGACACGAGTTATTATTTAAATTAACATCATTTTATAGGTCATTTTTGAGGTTCAAATATTGCTTCATATTTATGAATAACCCTGTATACCAGGTGAATAAAAAGTATGGAACGAAGCGTTTTTCTCGTAAACTAACCACTTTACAAAAAAAATAATTAGTGTAGCATAAAGTCCAATTAAAATGTGACCATTTATCAAGAATAACATTTTTCGATTTTTTTTTAGTTTTCGAGTTCTGGAAAAATTTTTTTTTTTTTTAAATGGCAACCCACTATGGTAATTTTTTTAATTAAAGATTATGATCTAAAAATAACCTCTAATTAAACAGAATTGTTTTCTAGTCAGTACTTTTTTTTAATAAATTGTTAAAGTTGCGTTCCGAGCCCATCACGAAGATTTTCCGAACTTGAACGAGGGAGTCGTTTCATGACTTTGGTCGTTGGAGAGCCCGGTTTTTGGTGCAGGTGCTTTGGGGAGGTTCCGGATGGATCAAAAAATGTAAAAACAAATCATTCTTCTATTTTCAGTCCATTCGAAACCACCCCAAAGCACCTGCATAGAAATCAGCGCTCTCCCATGATGAAAAGCATGAAACAACCACTTCGGTTAAGTTCGGAAAATCTTCGTGATGAGCTCGGAACGCAACTTTAACAATTAATTTAAAAAAAAGTACAGGCTAAAAAACAATTTTATTTAATTAAAGGTCATTTTTAGATCATAATCTTTAATTAAAAAAATTATCATGGTGGGTTGCCATTAAAAAATTTTTTTTTCTAAAACCCGAAAACTAAAAGAAATTTCAAAAAATGTTAAAATGGTCACATTTTAATTGGACTTTACGCTACACTAATTAATTTTTTTGTAAAGTGGTTAGTTTACGAGAAAAACGCTTCGTTCCATACTTTTTATTCACCTGGTGCAAAATCATCAGTATCATTAAATAGACATAAAAAATATCAAATGTCAAAATTTTTTGACAGATACAAGTTTTTAAACATTTTTTCCATGTTTCTGGTATCTTATCTTACTTGAAATTTTTCTTCTACCATTAAACTTATAAATATCTCGATTCCATTAGAATTAAAAAGAATTTATTTGGTAATACATACATCGTGTTCAAAAAATCGCGCATTTCCTTGAAAGGGAGTAATTGGGTAGTCCCCAGAGTACTGAAAAAATGTTTAAAAAATTCTATCTGTCAAAAAATTTTCACATTTATTATGTCTATTTCATAACACTGATGACCTTGTATATGTTTTTTATAATTATTTAGTTAAGGTACAAAAATTTTGTCAATAAAAGCCACAAATAAAATTAAACGGAGTTACAGTTTAGGATACAGCTTCCTTGTTTCCGCTTCAAATAGCCTGTAGCAAAAAAACTTGGAAAATTATTTTTCCAACAGTAATAAATAAGAGTCAAAGTGCAAAATTTAAACTCTCATAACTTTGAAATTTTTATAGATAGATTTTTTTTTAATTTTTTCTATGTTCCTGGTACCTTACGCTACATGGTATTTGTCTTTGGGGCTCGAGTTCTGGCGCACTCTGTATGTGCATATAATGTAGAACGTTACTCCTTCAACTTTTAGAATCGCGATATCTCAGGAATGGTGATTCTTAGAAAATAAGTATAAGGACCATTTTTGTAGATAATTTTAAGATCTATAATTTTTGTCTGGGCTACTTTTTTGATAAAACTTACCGTTTTCGAAAAAAAATTAAAAAACCTCAAATTTTGACCTTTGACCCCGAATAACTTTTTTAGCACACATGGAATCAATGGGGCCATTTGACACTTTATTTCTAATGGTCTACCCAAGGTCTCCACCAAAATTTAGCTCTGTCGGAATTTTCGTTATTTGACTACTATTTTTATGACTAATTTGACCGGACTAATTTTATTAAAAAATTTGCATAACTCAAAAACAAAACCTTAACTCAAAACACGACCTTATTTTTATAGCACTTTAATTTCTATCATCTATTATTTTCTGACAAAAAAAAATCTTCACCTTACACGACCTTCTTAAATAATCAAGAGCCACAACATAATAAAAGAAATTGCTTTTATAAATATGTTTTATAATTTAATTTTTCAATAAAAACAAATGGTCAATCAAGCCATTAGTATAATAGTTATTTAAGCTCCAAATTGCATGGACTATTTAATTATTTTCGTATTAGTCACATATCCTTAATTAGTAGTTAATTGGGCAAAATATCAGTAATTAATTATCATCCTGTGAGTAGAATTATTAAATTACAGTGAATTATAACAAAGTAGAGGCGATTAAAAAACTGCAATTAAGTATAATTCTCGTAACTAGCTCGAATTAAATTAAGTGGTTTTTCCGGTAATCTTAATGGTTGGGGTGAATGTGTTTTAACTCTGTTCCTCGAGTCTCTTCCATGTTTAAGGGACCATAGTCGTAATTATCACCCGAATAAATCACAGCAGAAGTCAAGTATGAGAAACTTACAACTAAACTATCGCCCTGAACCACACACAATTAACTCGAGTGCAGTGCAGGGTCACCGAATTTTTTAAATTGAAAACGATTGTAATTTAGGAATTTTCTAAAAAGACAAGAAAAACAACTCGTAATAAAAAATCAGCGGATAAAAGACGCAAAAAGTGGCTGCCCTCGAGCCCTTAGCTAGCGATGTTCGTTCTTTTCGGCACTTTCTCAACCATTGTTTCCGGTACATTTGACGTGTTTCCGAGCCATATTCTTGTCCCGAGCTCCTTATCACCTCGCCTATCACTTCCTCTCCGATTATCACGATGCTTCTATTTTATCTCATCTTGACGGCGAACGTACTCCAACATCGCGGATGAGGGATGACTTTGTACCGAAGAGGCCGCAAAAAAACGATACTCTCCGGATTCAATATTTATGCTAGAGATTACTCACTATATCGAATTTTGAACGTAACAAATTTCTAACACTCCAAAATTGTTTTAAAGTCGCCACTTATGAAATATTCTTTCTAAAGAAAAACTATAATGGTTAGTATTTTGACAAAAGTTGAGCGATGATTTGGAATTTTTTGGTGGATCAAGTGGAAGACTAAGATTCAAGAAAAAACAACAACATATTTTATAATAAAATTTATTTGCATTTTAACAAAATTATTATTCAAGTGAATTTTACATTACTAGACTTAAGTCAAAGTAATCATTATATCAAGATAAAATATACAACGTGTCTATGAAATAAGTGCAATAATTTTATATACAGTCTTCAGGTAGGTGAAACGACTTTTGTAAAAGAGTAGCAAATAAGACAAAAATTTATTAAGAAAAGCTATACCAAATTTCATTTTTTTTCTAAGGTAGTTGTTTTTTAGTAACAAATACTTAACAAAACTTATTTAGTAGTAATAATCTAAGTGTAATTTTTTTACTTATAACAATAGAACTATTAGAAATATAATTCTTTGACTTCTTAAATAAACATGAAAAGAAAATGAAAATTTATAGTTGGCCGATGACTTTGAAATTTAGTATACGGGCCTAGATGTTGATTCTAAACAACTTTTTTTAATAACTTTTTATCGTCTTTATCATACAAAAGACACTTACTCTGCAGAAAAATAGTTTTTTTTTGAAAATTTTTACGGCATACTTGATTTTTTAGAACTAAAATTATGTTAGAAATTAAGTCTTCAACTAAGCAGGGCTGAATCCCAAAAAATTTAAATCGAGAATTTTTTATCTTTTACAAGAGTCGTTTTACCTATCCTATCACTGTATATAAATATCTAATACATGTTCATCATTTCCAAGAAATTTTAAAAACCTAGACGTGACATTTTTACATTTACGTCTAATTATGCTAAAGAATTTGTAATTTTTTCAACCGTTTTTAATTGAGAAAGTTATTCAATCTTCAACTGAGGAGAAACTTGAAAAGTGTGGAAAAAGTATTTAATATTTATCAATATTTAAGATTAGCAAAAGTACATATAGTATTGAACTTGTAAAAAATGGCCATTTCTACTCAGATGAATTACTCCATTCGCTTTCGGGTCGTATTGCAAATTTTATCTTCGTGGAAATATCTAACTTTCTCACTTGTTGAATAATATACTATTATTTATGTTTTTGGTTTATTTGCCATTACACATTATTTTTAAATCTTATATTTTTAACGTTTTTGCGATTTAAAATTGATCGATCATTTTTACGATTTACTACCGAATTCGCCTTTAAAAACTCAAGAAATTTGTAATTTGTTTCGTGCATTTTTTTGGAGTCTCTAGAAATGTAATAGCGCACAAAATACTATAAAAGGGTTGAAACTAAGCACTGCCGAAAAAAAGTTTACAGCTCAACGCACAGCGGAAGCTTTTAATTCACTAACACTACCCAACAATTTTTTTTTAATGTGTGACACGTGTACATTGACATCCCTAATTACGAATTTGATAAGAAAAATTCTCCATCACGTACAGATTTTAAGTTACAGGAAAATAGTTTTCTCAAATTTTATCGTAAAAATTGTTCATTTCAAATGGAAATTAATTAAATAGACGACGAAAGAAATTAATTTATTCACTAAACAAGAACAATGTTGAAAGATGTATAAGATTCTAACATAAATCCGTTGTAGATAAATTTTTTGCAAAAGCTCACTTTTTTTTGTAGGGTGTTTTAACTTCCCTTATCAGGAACTAGCAGTAATCCCCCATCATACCTGGATCCCACATACATATGATATCTTAAAATGCCTAACTTTAAAATCTGACGTGCTATGGAATTTTCTTTATCAGTTTTGAGTTTAGCACATAGAATTGAACAAAAAATAACTGTTTTCTTCTCAGTCACAAAATGCTTTTTGGCTAGTGTAATTATTAAAATCTGCTTACTTAAGTTAATTAATTATTTAAGAACAATAAAGTTGAGTAAGTTGTAACAATAAATATTTTTATTTTAGATGCTAGTGGCCCGACACTCGCTGACTAGTTTTCTTTTGGCCCTTGCGTTCATCATTCATTTTGCTGCACTCAACATGATACTGCCTCCTTCTTGTCCTCCAGAATGTATCTGTCTATCACAAACACAGGTAAGTTTGCCAAAATTAGCAATTATATGAAGTATTAATGAAGTATAAAGTAATTGTTCCTTTTTGGACTTTTTTATTTCTAACTACCTTACTAATTGTTCGGAGAAAAGTTTAAAGATTTCAAGAAGTAATTTCTTATGTCAAAATAAAAAAATCCGAAAAGAAAAATGAGTTTTTAACAATTCTTAAAGCAAAAACGAAAAATTGGTAAATTTTTTAGATTTGTTTTTACTGTTCAAACGCGTTGCAAATAAGGATCAAATTACTGTGATCTGACAAAGTTGGTGAAAATTCAGTATTTGTTTCGAAAAATAAACAAACAGGTAGCTATTGGGAAAATAAATTCACAATTTCATTTTGAATATGTGTATCGAGTATGATTTCTCATTAAATCGTAAAATAATTTGAATCGTAAGTGTTTAGCACAAAATGCTAAAATTTGTTTTTATTTTAATCTAAAGTAGAAATTCATGTTCCTGTCCGTGAAACAGCTCCAATGTTTTAAAAATTAGTCGAAAATGGCTTATTTCAGTTTTTCATATGCATTTTTTGTGCGAAACTGATGTAAAACAGTTAATTTTCAATCGCCTCCGCTTTGTTGACTTATTGATGAACGCGTTTCAGTGGCGTCGGTTGTTAAACTTGCATAGACCTGGTTAATCCGCAATACATGGCAAAGCATCCATTCTCATTATATTTGACACGAAACCCGTCATAAATATTTAATGGAACGTCGACGCGAATAAACCAAAAAATATTTTTACACATCGTTACCGCAAAAACGCCACTGATAAGTCCAGCCGAGAGAAACCCCAATTGACTTCTGGCCCAGACCCTCTATAACTCGGCTCTTAATTTGATTTTTTGTTTCAGGTTCTGTGTAATTCGGGCGGATTACGAGAGATTCCTGTGAAACTGCTACCCTCGACCGTGGAGCACCTTTCACTAACGAGAAACCACTTCCCCGTCATTAAAAGCGATGCCTTTGCAGGGTTGCGATATCTGCGGAAGCTCTCTTTAGACGGCAACAACATATCAATCATTAAACCGTTCGCCTTCAGGGGACTTCCGCGACTTAGAGAATTGTCGATACAGGTGGGTAAAGTACCACTTTACGGACTGTTTTGTTTTGAGAAAAAAATGGAGTTTCTCTTCCTGTTTTGTTTTATAGCAAACTCCGCTAGCCACGGTGGCCCAGTTCGCCTTCGCCGGTTTACAGAACATCACCTCCATCTACTTAAGCCACAACAAAATCAAGAAAGTGGAGGGATATGCGTTCGCCGGCACTTCGAACTTGAGGCTGTTGGTGCTGACTAATAACCCCATAATCAAGATTGAAAGTAACGCGTTTTGCGGTTTAACGAATGTTGAAAGGTTGAATTTTCCGTCGGGAGTGCGCATTTTAGAACCGGACGCTTTTAACGGTTTAGACACTGTCGGGTTTTTAAAATTGGCCTTTATGGACCTGCCAGCGCTCAAGGAAGGGACTTTTAGAGGTCTTACAAACGTTGGAGTTTTCTCGATACAAGAATCGGATCTTGGAATAATTGAAAGAGACGCTTTCGACGGGTTGACTTTTATCCATAATTTCTATATTTTGAATAATAAAATTGACGGTTAGTACAATCAAAATGTCTGTGGATTTCAAAATGGTGTGTCTAGTCAAAATACAGATATTGGTCCACAATTTTGGAATTTTAGTTAAAAACTATTAAGTTTTTTTTATTTAATCCTCTATGTTAAAATTGAATTTTATCTAATCTTTTCTTCATGTTAAAATGAAATTTTATCGTCTAGATAATAAAAAATACATCCATTGTTGTATATCTGCGGTTGTTAGTTGCTAACGATCTTTGACATTGGATTTCATTGTTGAATTTTACTTTGACATTTATAAATATTGACCAAATTGGCTACAAAATTAGTGAGGATTGAATAAAATTTTATATTGTACACGACAATATTATTTTCATTATCTTTTCGAGCATATTAGCGTCTCGGCTGACGCCTTGACGTAAATTGCTTTCAAGTTTTATCAATTTTTTGCTATACTAAATTGTTTTCAAAAAGTACTTTTATAGCTTTATTTTATTGTTAAACAGTCTTGACGAGCCTCATGAGGGGTGAGTAGCCCATTTTCAAAACCCTCTCTTTTATTAATTTGTCAAAAATAAGTTGTAAGCATTCTGAATTTGTCTCATTTAAAAAAAAACGTCAAATAACCTTTAAATTTTTAGGACACAGCTTCCGGGTTTTCTCTTCTAATAGCCTGTAGCAAAAAAACTCGAAAATTTATTCTTCCAACTGAAATAAATAAAGTCAAAGTGCAAAATTTAAATTCTCATAACTTCTAAATTTTTATAGATAGAATTTTTTAACATTTTTTCCAGGTTCCTGGTATATTGCATTAAATGACATTTTTCTCTGGGGCGCGAGTTCTGACTCATCCTGTATATATAGATTTTTCTTGTATTTCTATATTCTCCTAAAGTTTTTAATATTGAATTAATTTTTTTAAAGTAAAAATCAAATCAAAAATCAACTAAAAAGTTGATTTATTTCAAATTAGTGTTATAAAACAGCTCTCTGCGATGTAACAAACTCTTATGGAGCTGCAATGTCTCAAACTATAGCATAAACAGTTCTTGAATTGACTGTTTTGTTTTTCTTTTGCTGATATTTTTATTAAATTTGTTATTTCAATTATTTCTTTATTAAAATAAACTCTAAAAATACTTTTTGTATACGCTCTCTCTCTCTCTCAAAGACAGCTGTTTTAGGGACTCACTTAAGTTTCTAAAATGAGTTTTTTTCGGACTCAATGAAATAGTACGTAAAATGGTTATTCTAGGTACTCAGTACCCAAAATATAGTTTTTCCGGACGAAAAAGTCAATTTGGTTACCATTTCAAAGATAACGCGGATATTAAAATATTTCGTTTTAATTATGTGAAAAAAGAGGCACAACATCATACATCGAGCAAACTGCAGACCGGTTTCGCCCTTTTGGGGCTCATCAGTGCAGTGTAGCTCGATGTGTGATGTGGCCTCGGGAGTCTTAAAGCGACTACGCCGGTGAAGATGGGACAGTGATAGCGACAGGTGGCGCTCTGCGCTATCACTGTCCCATCTTCGTTTTAATTAGTTAAACACAGTAATCGTATTTTTATTTTTGACAAATTTCTGTCAATCAAAATGACTTTACTCTAATTTTATAAAGCCCGTCTATTTGGATATCGCGTTGGATAGAAACGTGCAATCTGTGAAGCGTTTTTTAAACATTCTCCATAAAGGAGAATCTTATTGGTCTTTTCGTGAACATTTTAGTAATTCTCACCTAATTTTCCAAGGTTTAATTTTTTATAAATAAAGTTGAAGTGCTGTCTGGTTACTAAGTTTAATTTATTAAAACCAAATATTTTTATATCCACGTTATCCTTGAAAGGTAATGTTGGTTGCTACAAAAAAAAATTCAGGCTCATTACTATTCCTGGGACACCCTATACAAAACAATGTTTTATTTCCAATTTTAGCTTTATTTATTACAATTTCAGAATAACAAAAATGCTTTTAAAACAGATTGTAATTTGAAATCGATCACTTCCAACTCTCATTTTATACCGACAACTTCTATCAAAACTTTAATTTATTTTAAAAATTTTAGCTAAAATAGAAAATTTGTTATTAATCTAATATACAAATTTGGTACGGAGAAAACTTTTTTTTTGCAAATTTAGCAAAAAATTATTGTAATTTTAATTTGCGATTTTAGAAGTGGGCTAACTCAGAGAACTACACTAAAAATTTAAGCATACGATAAAGTTGGTGATGTGACACATCATTTTGAAATATGTTTGACTTATTTTTCATGTTTTATGTGCACTTTAATAATAATGATTTTTGACAGTTAAGAAATTTTTTACTTTTTAAATTAACTCTGAAATCAGTTTCAATTGAGTTTAAATTGGAGATTTTTATTAGAAAACTTTTAGACGTTTTAGTTCATTTTAAATAAAAAATAAAGATCTAAATTTTGTAAGACGTTGCGGTGTATGATTTTTTTTTAAATACAAACTTTCAAGTATTACTAGATATTGGAGTGATTTTTGATTTTTTATCCACTAGTCAAAAAAGCAAAAACTAGTTTTATTCATCTTTGCAATTTTTTTTTGTTTTGTAGCTTTATTTTTTTAAAAACTATAAACCAGATTTCAATTATTTTTTGACTCACAAAAATTACCATGTTGTTTCATTATAACAATTAAAAAAAATAACATTTTTATATCAATAAAAAGTGCACATAGAATGTGGCCGCTAATGCACTGATTGATGGTTAAATTAGGTATTCAAGAACTGAATCTGACGCAAGAGCAACGAATCAGCTACTTAAAGCTCCAAGGCAACCACATTTTGGAAATTCCTCGAGCCGAGACTCTCAATATCGGTGTCGATAAGTTGACTGTGATAGCAAATCATTTTCCTTGTGATTGTCACATCCACACCCTGTTAGAAGGACCTTTAGCAAATGGTAGTTTACTCGAGTTTATATCGAAGAATTATTGCATATCGCCGTTGGAGGTTAATGGCAGACCCATGAGTGATATAGATATTGACTCTATAGGACGGTGTCAGGAGGAAGTCACTAGGGGTAATTTAGAAGCTTCCAAAGACTCAACAAGTATGTGCTGTAAAATGAAGCCGCAAATATCGATTCTTTTCTGTTCGTTTTTTGCCATTTTCGGCAACTTTAGCTGAAAATATAAACACGAATTTAGTCAAGTTTGATATTAGGGAAATTTATGTACAGTTTTTACTCGCCAGTGAAGAAATATCATCTTTGTGTAGAGGCTAGTTTCAACGTCAAGGGTAAATCATTGCGTGCTAACAAACATCGAATTGGAGCAATCAATAATTTATTGAATTTTTTACTTTTTTCTGTGGGACAATCGTTGAACTTGAAAGTTTTTTGACTGATTTTTGTTTTGTTTTGCTTGCTTTCTATTATATACATCAGTGAAACGTGTTTTATCTTAAAAATAAATGAATATTTCTATTTTAGTTTTTTTTTTAATTGTTGAACAATGTGTGGATGCGCCGGGCTAAGATGCAACCTCTGTTTAAAAAAAGTAGTATGTGAAATATTACTTCTGGACCAGGGCATGTGGCGTCTTAAAAAACAAATCAAAATCCTACAAATTTAGCTATTTGCCCAAAAGCAAACAACCGAAAAAGGCCTAAAACCTGACAAAAATCATTATTTTTTATGCACCGCAAAAGTATCCAAATATCTGTAGACCACCAAAAATTTAGAATCCTTCAAATTTAGCCGTTTTTCCAAAAGTAAACAACCGAAAAAGATCTAGTAAACTTAAATATGCCTTGTTTTTAAACACCCCAAAATGGATTTTTACTTCTGGACCAGGACATTTGGCATGTTAAAAAAACAAGGCAGAATCTTACAAATTTTAGCTGTTTTCTCAAAAATAAACAACCGAAAAAGGCCTAAAACCCTTCAAAAAGCATTAATGTTTCTACACCCTAAAAGTACCCAAATATCTGTAGAACACCAAAAATTGGGCACACAAAAAAACTGTTGAAATTTCTCAAAATAATGCAAAATTACCTCAAGAACACCCTAAAAAAACTAACAAAATACCTTGTTCAAACACCCCAAAATGGCAAAAACCAAGCCATTTGGCGCATGCAAAAAAAGGGAAAAACAACACCAAATCAAGGAGGTTTGGTACAAGTACATTTGGAATTTTACAAATTTACCTGTTTCCCCAAAAGTAAACAATCAAAAAAGACCTAAAATCATCAATTTTTATGCGCCCTAAAAATCTATAGACCATCAGAAATTAGGCACATGAGAAAACCGTTGAAAATTATCCAAAATCAAGCATCATTTTGAATACTGTTGAGGTTAAAGTTCGAGTTTACAGATTATATTTAAGATTTCTCAGCTAATTTCTGCCTGCAACTCTATATACAGGGTGCTTCTTAAATAGACGACAAAATTTTATCACTGCTTCCCAAGGATAAATCGAGACAAACTGTACCTTTTTTACGTTTACCTATATCTTTTAGGGCAAAACCGCCTTGATCCGTGCCACTTCCGGCGTTTATGAATTGTTGCAATGATCAAGTACAGTCGCGGCCATTAAAAAGTAATACACTTCACAAATAAAAAAAATTTGGCGTTGTAAATTTTCCCTTGAAACTGACAATCACTGTCATGTTTAAAATGTCACTAGAATCTTCTTCTTTGCTTTAAGTCCAGATTTGGCGTCCACCACTGATTTGTCAAAAGTGACGTTTTCAGTGACACTGACAATCACGACGAAAAAATTACATTATGTAATTTTTTAAATTTTGAGAGGATTAGTCAAAATCCCGTGTATTACTTTTCTATGACCGCCACTGTACATTTTCATCAAATTAATATCATGGTTTCCACTACCTGTGCTAATACTACTTACAAGCACATCAGTGGCGTACGCTTTACCTCGCAAATAACTTTAATAAATCTTATTTGGAGAACGGTTAAACAAAAACTTTTTGTAATATTTTTTCCAGCATGTACTCATTTGATGATAGGTACTACCAGTAATAAAATTTTGTCGGTATATTTAAGAATCACCCTGTATGGTGCTAATGAATAAATTTTAATAAAAACAACACCATCTAAAAACGCAATTTGATGCAAATAATAAATATCGCCAATGCATGCCAAATTGTCGACAATTTTTATCGAGTACACAGAATGCACGAGACAGAATTAAAACAATTTGGCAGACTGTTTTTTAAAAAAATTGAAATGATATAATTTACCTAAATTGCATGTTCAAAAATTGTTTTTTCTTTAAATTTTTATACGGAAATTGCAGCGAAAATACTGCACTAGTCCAAATTGTCGACAATTTACACTAGTGCAGAATTTTCGCTGTATTTAATCGTTATTGGTTAAAAATAAAAATTTTGCAATTTTTAGAATGCTTTAAATGTATGCAAATACAGGGTATTCCATCTAAACCCCACATTAGAAGTATTGGGAGTTCGAATAATCGTATTCATTTGAAAATTGGTATATAGCCATAAACCATTAAGTCCGCCTAAATGAAAATATTATTAAGAGTATATGCTGTATAATACATATATTAATATTTGTTTCAAAAATTTCTTAAAAATAAAATACTATTTTAAAATACTATTTTTATTTAAACAGTTTATTACAATGTAGAATAATCTGTAAAAATGGTGGATGCGCCGGGTTAGGCAACCGCTGTTTAAAAGCACAGAGCAAACTCTAATTTTAAAATTCTTTGTTGGCAAATAAAACTTACATCACTCTAACATATCAGTATTTTTACTAAAAGGTTTCTTAGATTTATCTAAAAAATAAGATATTATTTTTAATTTAATTTAGAACTTGTAAAAATGGTGGATGCGCCGGGTTAAATGAAACTGAGCTTTTTACAACACAAAAACTAACAATGAATTTAGGTTTTTTACCATTATTTTTTCCTAATTAAGAAAACATAGAACAAAATCCCATTGTTAAATAAAAACCCACGCATTCAGTCCAGTTAATTACAATTGCAACCAATTAAATCACAATATAATTAAACCCGAGCAATCGAAACCGCAAACTAGATTAAGTGTACTGGTGGGTGAATCACCCACATTGAGTTATAGTTACAAATAACTATTTGTAGTATACTATGCTCACATTTTAGAAATTTTTTTAAGTTGAAAAAGTTGCCACCTCATCCACGACTCAAAGGGACAATTCAATACCCATTCGGAGGTGAAACGTAACAGCAAAAGCAATTTATTATCGACACAGGATAGCTACATTTGCTAAATTTCGTGTAGTATGTAACCAAAAATATCCTCAAGGGTCCCGTTTTGTTTAAGCACTTGTAACAAAATTATTGCGTGTCCTGTATCATAACAAATTGAATAAATTATTGATCGCCCGACGAGTTTTCGTTTTTTAACACTGCCAACACGTTTGGTAGATTACTCGAGTCCATATCAGCTTGTACATAACGAATCGCCCTTTTACATATACAGAGTTGTCATGAAATATTCAGTATGGATTATGCGCATAAGTCACAGCGTCAGTGTTGCTTCTTTCGTTATACTTTACGACTAAAGTATTTTCTGAAGAGGGGTTAAGTTTAAGTGTTTCAGGCTGCTGAAATTTAAATTAAGGTGTTTCGAGTGCTGATCAACTGTGTTTATTTCAAATCCCGTTTTTTTAACAAATTTTGCACGTTCTGTGAGTTTTAAGAAATACTTGTTTAATTTTTTTTTATTTGATATTTTTGATGTAAAAGTTAATCTAATTAATTCTCTAATTGAGAAATCTTCTAATTGATATTTTATTAGATTCATTCCGTTTAAGTTTCTATTACAAATTGATTGATTCAAAAGATTGGAATAAGTAAATAAAAATTTTTTTTAAAGACTTTCCTTTACTGTTTTATTAAATATTATATTTTTTTATGTTTCCATGTTTATTGTTTTACAAAAAAACTATTAAAATATTTTGAATGCGCTAAAAAAATTGGAATTTCTCTTACATTTACAACATATTTTGAAAAAATTATAACAAATCTTTTTAGGAAAAAGTGAAATAAATAATTAACACAACAGTACTGTGAAAATCAATAGAGTTTTCGATTTTTTTAACTGTAATAAAAACTGAAAATATATTTTTGCAAAAATAATGTTTATCTTAAGTGTTTACTGACTAATTAAAAAGCTGTTTTTTGATGTGTCATAGAATGTGCAATTTTTGACTTTACAATTCCTGAAAATGTTTTTTCTTTGTTGTTGCGACTAAATGTGCTGTGTACTTGTGTAAGCTACAGTCGTAAAGTTGCTTAAAGCATTCACTCTCGACACTGACTCGTCAAATAAAATAAATATTCCACATTGTAGAAAAAAATTATGTATACGACCTAAACGACGAATTAGGTTTAAAATCCGAAATAATAAAATTAAGGTCAGTGCCTCTCACTGTTTGATAGTGTAGTCAATAAACAATGTCAACTATTGATCGGTAATAATTACTGTAAATACTTGTGTATAAAATGTCGATGTTTTTCGTTGTAATATATTGTTTATTAAAAAGATTTTCAAGAATCTTGTTTATTGTAATTCTTAACCCGGAGTTTTATTGCACAAAACCCTAGAATCCCTTCGTTGTGTGGTGCTGACCTTCTCATAAACAGTTTTAGTGCCACATAATTACCTCGTCGCACTGCAGCAGTACCTCTAATTTATTTTACACTCTGTAACAAGCCCTTCACATTTAACGTGCAACAATAAAAGGGATTTGCTACAAAAGAAGAGGAAAAAAAAGGTTGTTTTTATTAATATTAGTGTTTTATTTGTCTTTGTTTATTTATTTGACTATTTTAGTCAAAATAAAAAAAATGTTTTTTTGCAGGATATACATTATGTAAGTTAAGGTAAGTGAAATTATGTCTTATTTTTATTGAGAAATGAACAAAAAGTGGAAAAAAGTTTTTGTATAAAGAAATTCAGTTTTGCTCAAGTGTTAGCATCACTTGTTTTTTTAATATTTAATTAACATTTTCAAGAATAAGTAACATAAAAGGATTTGCCGAGTAGTTTTCATTATCCAACTTATGAAAATTTTGAATCACTGTTGTGTTTGTGTGTGAGTTTAGACAAACTAAGGTAATTCTGTAGAACCTGCTCATAACCTGAGTTGCTCAACAACAGTATTAATTTAACAAGGAATAAATTTCAACTGCATCTCAAGCTCCACGTGCATATTAAACTTCGCAGTGGCGTTTAGTTTAAACAATTATGCTATCCAGAAACTATTAAACTGTTTCATTAAGAATATTGGAATCGTTAAGTTTTCTTTGTAAAAATTAAATAAAAATGCAGACATAATATTGATTAAAATGCGGTTTTATTTAATAATAAAATGTAATATTTTATACAAAGTCTTTAAACATCTTGCAACTGATATATTTGGTTTGGTGTCCCGGTCTTGTAATAAGCGATGAGTTTTTGTCCAACAACTAAATTGCCGCTGTAGATGTCCAAAACCAAATTTTTAACAGAAGACTCGATTGTGCCATCTGCATTGATGTACCATTGTTGATTTGGGCTTAGTGGGCTGTTTTGAGGATAAGTTATTACATCATCATTAACCTGAGCTGCGTCCTTTATATCCAAAACTTTTCTGTTAAAAAATCAAAGAAAAAGCAATAAACAAATATGTTATACCGAAAAATCATGTACTGTCTTACTTATTCCCGACGTTTACAATTATGAATTTTCCTTTATCAGAAGGCTCCAGTTTCCATTGTTGTGACGTAGCACCGGTGTATTTTTGAATTTTTACGTTGAATTCTTTTGCATCTAGTACGAAACCAGACTCGGTATTTCTAATAATAAGGGTATTACCAGAAGAATTAGGCATTTTTGTTAGTTGTAAACACACTATTAAATACAATACAGTATGTACGATGAGACATGAAGCTGAAGCTTATATAGTCGTTTTTTATCTTGTTTTTTTACAAATTGCCAAAAAGTAAAATTGAGAATCTGATAAAAATGTATTATTTATTGTTTAATTTTTCATTGTTTAAGTAAACTGATTTTATCTTGCGATAAATTTAGAGAAATTGCAATACCAAAAAGTACAAACATTAAAAAATAGAAAAATTTCAAGTAAGATAAGATATCAAAAACAAGAAAAAAATGTTTAAAAATGTGGCAAAAAGTGTTGACATTTATTTTTTGATATTTGACATTTTTTTGTCTATTTAATAATACTGATGATCTTGTGTATGTTTATTTATAATTATTTAGTAAAAGTACAAAAATTTTGCTAATAAAAGCCACAAATAACATCAAACAGTGTTACAATTTAGGATACAACAGCTTCCTTGTATCCTTTTCTAATAGCCTGTAGCAAAAAAACTTGGAAAACTATTTTTCCAAGAAAAATAAATAAAGTCAAAGTGCAAAATTTAAACATTTTAAACTTTCATAAGTTTGAAAATTTTATAGATAGAATTTTTTAAACATTTTTCCATGGTATCTTACTTTACATGGCATTTTTCTCTGGGGCGCGAGTTCTGGCGCATCCTGTATTTGCACTTTGTACTGGTTCCATCTCATAATGAATTTATAGTTTGAAGTATATTTTCTTTTCATTTCTTATTCAAAATCTTATAATTAATTTTTGGTATTCTATTTCGTTTTTCTTTATAATTAATTTCTTTATAAAATAAATAAACTATTTGCATATTTAACATATAAAAATACTTTGCAAAATTAGTAAATTATGTGTTTGCTTCCTTATTGTTTTAGTTCGTTGTCGAAATCTTCCTAATTGTTGCAAAGTAAAAAAAAATAGAAATTTCATAAGTGGAAGATACACATTTTGGCAAATAATATTAATTATTTTCTAAAAACTAGCATAAAATAGTATCTTACACATAAAAAATGCAGCATTATTCTTGAGATGCAATTTATAAAGCACCAAAAAAATAATAGCAATTTTCTCTAGTGGTATATATTATACTATTTTTTGCACAACTTGCGTTATAAAACCTAAGAAATTGGCTGTAACTCTTTAACAAAATTTAGAAATTAGCCTAAAACCAGTATTTTTTGAAATCACACCATGGCAACAATAAAAATGTTTGTTGGGAGTAATTTTAATATTTGCTCCCGTCGTTATGCTCATTTCTCGCCCAAGGGAGAGAATTTAGACTTTTGTCATAGTTTTAACATAAGAAGACTTAATTTTTATTGATATTTTCAGCCTTAAATTTATCAGTATAGGGTCTGGTTAGATCACATATTCTTTTTTTATGCACTTTATTTTTACGACGTATTTGAGCTCATAAAATGCAGTTGCATAGTTTGTCTTTTGAAATTCCATTTCGGAAATTTTTGTTGTTTCTAAAAAGAAACAATATGTTAGTCCAAAAGTTTATTTTTTTGTTTCAATTTGTATATCAGTTAAAGTTAATAACTATTCTTATTAATTTTTTGAGTACTTGAGTGCACTTATTTAGTCATCATCTATTCACACAAAGAACTTAAAACACTTAATTAGTTTTATCAATTTTTCCGTCAGATTAGTAAAACCAAAGATTGAAATTTTGGCAATAAAAAAAAATATTAAGATAAAATATAACTATATAACCGTCAACTACCTAAAACATATACAGTTATACAGTTTACGACTGTGCAAGTAAGTGATAACTACAAACCAAAATGTCTAATTCTGCTGAAAAATATATTATTAAAAATGTCAAATCTGGGTTGGTCCTAGATGCTACAGAGTTTTATGTCAAAATTCAAAATTATTCCAGTTCTACTTTACAACATTGGACACTACAGGATTTAGATGGAGGAAAATTCAGGATTATAAATGTCGGAAATGGGTAAAATATTGTTTATTATTTTAAAAATTTTGATTATTGTTTGTATTTATTTATAGCAAAGCTATGGATATAAAAGATGGAGCCCACATCGCTAATATTATAACTTGGCCCATCAAAAACCCACCATCCACTAATCAAGAATGGTTCATCAATGCAGATGGCACAGTGGAGTGCCCTGTTCAAAATTTGGTTTTGGACATCGAAGAAGAAGACTTGATTCCTGGAAATTACGTCATTGCATACCCGAAGACCGGAAAACAAAATCAAATATTTAGCTTGGAAACTGTTAAAAAATAATAAGTATTTTAATGTGCTTTCAGATGTGTCAATTGCAATGAAATAAAATTGCATTTTAATTAATATTGTGATTTTATTCATTTCTAAAAATCTGTGTGATTTAAACTTGAAACTTGTACCAATCGATTCTATGTCGAAAAAAAAGTGAAATTTTTGTCTGTCTGTCTGTCTGTCTGTCTATCCGGTATTTCTGCGAACCGCAATAACTTCACAGAATCATTCTTTTTCGATGAAATTTGGCCAATAGGTGCCCCTCGGCCGTCTTAAGAACCCTACTGATTTTGGAGCCGATCGGCTGACGGAAACGCCTGTTATCACTAAAATTCGGGAAAAGTGAGGTTATGACCGCATATTACACACCTCAAACCAACACAGCATCGCATGGGAGACCGATTAGAGTTAGAGTGGGTGCCGTGACGCGTTAATTTTGAATCGAGTGAGCCCCATCAGGTGCGCAGCCCCCGTAAGCTCCATCGGAGACGCAGCCCCCGTGAGCCCCACTCAACTGAAAAATTAGATTAGATTGACTATTAAAGAAAAAAATTTTCTTTTCGCCTTTTCTCATCGAATAAATGCAAATTAACGATCGATTCACATCAATTCCCGTAAAGAGCTAAGCAATTTGAAAAGCAACAAACAATAATTACATAACGGGGACAGACAGGGCCTCAATATAAAATGGCCCGAAGGGCCAATACTGCGTCGCAGACGGAGGTAAGCGAAACGTAACCTTGTTAAAAAAATATTACTTTAAAAGGAAAATATCAATCAGAGAGTTAAACATAATGAAGTAAAGTTGAAGCTTAAATGGTTGGTTTTTAACTTATTTTTTTATGTGAATTGCTAAAAAGTCAAATTGGGACCTATCTGATAGTTTTGATAAAAATGTGTCACTAATAGTTTACATGCAGTGTGAATAATTTCCTATTGTTTAAATAAATTTATCGGTTTCTGTCGAATAAGCCAAAAATTGGAACAAATTAAATCCAAAAATTCTAGGATGTAATGACAGCTGCAGGTGTCAGTTTGAAATCCGAGCGAGTTTACAATTTTTTAATATCGATATGTCAGTAAAAATGACATATCGATATTTTAAAATTGACATTTCAATATTGTAAAATTTTACAGCTATCAATAAGGTTATGTCATAGTTACCAGACTATTTTTGTGCATGTCCGATAAAATAAATTGATTTTATCTTGCGATAAATTAGAAGGAAATGCAAGATTAACTAAACTAGTACATTTTTTTTTACTTTGTAGTTTACGGCAGGTACACTATTTTATACATTTGCACCTTTTAAATTCGTACTTTTATTTACATATTTCACATGTAAAAATATTTTGGCAAAATTATTTTTATTAGTCACTCACATTTGAACACCTCAAGATTTATTTTTCCTTTCCAATCTTGTGCTTGAGAATAAAAAGCCTTTTTTGAGAAAAATTAAATGTTTTTTTTTCTAAGCTTTGCTTAAGTGTTAGCAACACTTGTTTTTTAATTTTTAATTAACAACTTCGAGAATAAGTTAGATAAAAGCATTTGCCAAATAGTTTTTATTATACAAATTATATGCATATTAGTGGCGTTTAATTTAAACAGTTATGCTATCCAGAAACTGTTTTATGAAAAATATTTAAATCTTTGAGTTTTTTTTTTGGAACAATTAAATGAAAATGCAGACATAATATTGATAAAAGTGCGGTTTTATTTCAAAATGTAAAACACATTTATACATGTTAAAGATTAAAGTTGTCTTTAAACATCTTGCAACTGAAATATTTGGTTTGGAGTCCCGGTTTTGTAATAAGCGATGATTTTTTGTCCAATAACTAAATTGCCGCTGTAGATGTCCAAAACCAAATTTTTAACAGAAGACTCGATTGTGCCATCTGCATTGATGTACCACTTTTGATTTGGGCTTGGTGGTTTGTTTAGATAATAAGTTATCACATCATCATTAACCTGAGCTCCGCCCATTATATCCAAAACTTTGCTGTAAAAAAATCAAAGTAAAAACAATAAACAAAAATGTTATACAGAAAAATCATGTATCTTACCCATTCCCGACATTTACAATATTGTATTTTCCTGTATCAGAAGGCTCCAGTTTCCATAGTTGTGAAGTAGCACCGGTATATTTTTGAATTTTCACGTTGAGTTCTTTTGCATCTAGTACAAACCCAGACTTGGTATTTCTAATAATAAGGGTATTACCAGAAGAATTAGACATTTTTGTTAGTTGTAAACAAACTATTGAATACAGTATGTAGATGTGACATGAAGCTAAAGCTTATATAGTTGTTGTTTATCTAATTTTTTTACAAATTGCCAAAAATTAAGATTGGGCCAGATCTGATAATTTTGATAAAAATATATCTTTACTGGTTTACATGCAGTTTGTGTACTTAATTAATTTTTATTGTTTAAGGAGATTGATTTTATTTTGCGATAAATTAAGAGGAAATGCAGGGTTCAATGACATCAAAATGTACAAACATTAGTACAGTTTTTTTTTTTAATTTTGTAGCTAACTGTACATACATTATATTTTACATATTTGCACCTTCCACTAGTTCTTACACGAAATGACTTTTTATTTTGAAATAAATAATATCTTTTTTTGAGAATTTGTTTTTAAATTCTATGTAGGCTGGATTATAAAAAACGCCCTAAGCCATAATTTCATAACTTTCAAAGACGTTACAATACTTTTTAGATCAAAGTTGAACGGCTTTATTTCGTGACTTAGTCAGTTCTTGTTTGATTCCGAAGTCGAGTAGTCTTAGTGACGAAATCATTCTGCGAGATTCATGTAGCTTCAGACTCAATTTTTAATCAATTTATTTTTTGTGTTTCAAAGTTCTTTTTTTCGTTATTTCTTTTCTTTTTATTTGTATCAAATTCGTTAATAAACGGGCTGGTTTCGCTGAAACCTGAGTTTCATTTCGTGTGTGATCCACAGGATTACGTCAGCGAATCGCCCTCAAAGTTAAGCGATCTTATCCGACAGAAGATCGGCGGAGCCCAATAAGATACCCACAACCACGAGAGAAAAATCCACGCTACTAATAATTTTTTCTCTCATCATTCATCTTTTTTTTTCATTACTTAAGTTAAACTCACGCACCAGTCTTGTTAGACTGGCACAATATATGTATTATACTTATACAGGATGATTTGAAAGTGTCGATCCATCCCTTGGGTAGTGATAAAGGACATCCAACTGAGTTAAAAGTTATCATGACAAAAAATTGTTTAAGCCTTTTTTCACGAAATATAGCTCTTCAAATCTTACACTTTCTGGTATGTTTTTGGCCGTTCAGATCATGTAACTTGAATTTAGTTAGCGGAAACGGCAGATCTTGCAACACTGAAAAAATCACCAATTTTTGTATTTTGGTGTACAAGACATTTAACAAACTAGCAAATTCAACAATAAATTTAATCCTCCAGCATTGAAAATAAAAGAACTAAGATGACTACATGACAATATGGAAATTAACAGTTCTGTTTTCCTAAAAAAAAAACTTGAAAAGAAAATCTAAATTTATTTTTATGTTTAGTTGCTATCAACTCAAAATTATCATCATTCGAGAGTTGGTCCAACACTGTTTAATCACCCTGTCGAAGTGTTCACAATAAATAATAAAAATACCACTCATGATTTTATTGTCAACATTGCACTTTAATCCTTTAATTCCAAATTTTTCAACCCGTGGTAGAACTGACCATATAGATTTTCGAATCCCCCCGCTGGCGTGCGGGAACTGACAAACACCGCAAGTTACGCATAATATTTTGCAAAATTAGTATTCAATTGCTTTTGTAGCAGTTTCTCTTACTTCTTTGACGATTTTAAATCAGATTCATACATTATTTCAATATTTTCTTTGACATTTATGAAATGTCAAAAATCAAACGCCATTTGGATGGTCTACCACGTTTGGACCTTAACTTTGTTACAATTTTATTTTATCCACAATCACTCTATAAAGAGACTTTATTCCACACCTTAGATGCGTATAAAGTACCACTTTATCCACTAGTGGAATAAAGTAACTTTATTCCACTGTTAGTAACCACCGCACCGCGTAACAACTTACTACGTTTAACCGAAAGCACATTTGGCGTGACGTTTAAATGTCAGTTTAATTTTAATTAAGTTTGAAATAATTTGGGCGTGTGATTGTGAATAAACATTCTTGCGTGGATAAAACGCTACCTAACACACTCTTACAATAAATAACTATTATTCAAATTTTTTACTGAAAATAATGTGATTGTTAATAAAATAGCATACAAACCTCGGTGGTAATTGCATTACCCCTTGTGCTTTATCCGATCTCGAGGCTTGCGACTTTTGATCGTATACATAAGCACTCGGGATAATGCTATATTTACCACCGCGCTTGTAATGTACGCTTGTAAGGTAAGTGTTACAATGGTGATCTAAGAACTTAAAAAAAAATTTTTTTTGTTAAATAATAATTAATCTGTTGCGTTGTGCTTAGGGCTAAGCAAATGTTGCAAACACACGAACTTTTAATTTGTGTATCGGTTAATGACATGAAACTATTCTTAATAATTTTTTGAGTACTTGAGTGTAGGTACTTATCAAATCAAGAACTCTTACTCAATGTCATTATTTTTATTATTCTTTGTTTTATTTTAATTTTTGGAAATTGAACTAATCGATTGCAAGATAAGAATTAACTAGCTAAAATAGTGTAATCATCTATTCACTCAAAAAACCTAAAAACATTTGATTAAGATCAAAAATAACTATATAAGCGTCAACTAGCTATTACTTGTTATACAGCTTACGACTGTGCAAGTAATAACTACAAACCAAAATGTCTAATTCTGTTGAAAAACATATTATTATAAAAAATGTCAAATCCGGGTTGGTCTTAGATGCTAAAGAGATTTATGTCAAAATTCAAAAACCCTCCGGTTCCACTTCACAACAATGGAAACTACAGGATTTAAATGGAGGAAAATTCAGAATTGTAAATGTCGGAAATGGGTAAAATATTGTTTATTATTCTAAAGATTTTGATTATTGCTTGTATTTTGTGTATAGCATGGCTATGGGTATAGAAAATGGAGTCCACATCAGGAACATTATAACTTACCCGATCCTAAACCCACCCCCCACCAATCAAAAATGGTTTCTGTATACAGATGGCACAGTGCAGTGTCCTGATCAAAATTTGGTTTTGGACATCGAGAACGGATACTTGGTTCCTGGAATCAACGTCATCGCATACCCGAAAGCCAGAACTGAAAATGAAATATTTAGCTGGGAAACTGTTAAAAAAGAATAAGCATTTTAATGTGCCCACAGATGTGTCAATTGAAATGAAAAAAAATGGCATTTTAATTAATATTGTGATTTTATTTATTCTTAAAAATCAGTGTGATTTAGATCAACTTTCGCAATTTGTTAAAAACTATTACTTTAAAAGGAAAATTTCAATCAGAGAGTTAAATAAATAATGAAGTGAAGTTAAAGCTTATACGGTTGATTTTTTATCTTATTTTTTTATACAAATTGCCAAAAAGTCAAATTGGGGCCAATCTGGTGGTTTTGATAAAAATGTATCACTAATTGTTTACATGCAGTTTGTGTAAATAATTTTATTTGATTTTATCTTGCGATAAATTAAGAGGAAATGCAAGGTTTAATGTCCTTAACTGAACTGGTACATTTTTTTTACTTTGTAGTTTACTGTGGATACACTATTTTTCACATTTGCACCTTTTAAATTCTTTCTTTTATTTGCATATTTTACATGTAAAAATATTTTGGCAAAATCATTTTTATCAATCATTTGGTAAATTGTTGTTTTTTATTTTAAGTTTTTTTGTTTGTTTCAATTTGCTTAAAAATTAATTACAATTATTAGTTATTTTTTGAGAATTTATATATCGATTAATTTTGGTGCAGATGATTCAATCTGTAATTTTTAAATGATAAGTAATGATAATGTATTAATAACCTAGATCTATTATTTGATTTTTTATCATAGCAAATTTAATCATTTCTTTTTTGATAATAATTTTCATTTTTACTCTGACATGATTCTGACACAAAACTGAATTTTAAAAGCTTACAAAAAGACAAAAATAAAACAACTTAAAGTTTATATTTTAAGGAATTGCTGGTGGGAATAGTGTGAATTAAAAACACGACATGACCTCCGTCTGTTTTTGACATTTGACAGCTTCTGACATTTTGGTACTAAAGTCAAAAATTAAAACTACTCCCTGGCATTAGGATTTTTATAAGGCTTGAATTACGATTATTATGATGATATAGAGGATATAAATATTAGCCTCAAAACAGTTTTCCCTATTAAAAATTAAATACAAATGACCTACGTGACGGTAAGACACTTTTGAAGGACGTCATTAGCTCTGTGTTACTTTAATCACATTTGTTAAAGTGAGATAAATAGCGTGACGCAAATACGTAGCGAGGGAGCAACAAGGCTGTTTGCAAATGCTGTAAAGAGATAGCTATTTGGTACGTCTATTATTAATTGATCCACACGCATATAATAAAAAAACGAACTTTACATCCTAATTTAATGTTTGTTTTTGAGTTTTTTGACAAAATTTTATAAAATAACTTCGTTTCTAGCTGAAAAACTTGCTCGGAAAGAGCAAAAACAAGACAATTTTGAACAAAATTAGTGGTTTTTGGCAAGTTTTATCGTAATTTTATGAAATAAATGTTTTTCTGTGTGAAAAATATTTTGAAACGTTCTCAAAAGGTACAAACAGTGACAGTTTTGATTGATTTTAATAATTTTAGCTGACTCTGTTTAACGAATTCTTCTGAAAATAAACTCTTAAAAAAGAAAATATTATAGTAATTTGGTGTTTTTATCCTGACCTAACCTGACCTGATTAGAAAACGTTTCAAAACGCTCGAAAAATGAAAATTGATATCATTTTTGATCTAATTTGGTGAGTTTTCGACGAAATTATGAAAAAAAATTGAATGTCTAATTTTAGCTTAATAAATTTATTACTTAATTTATGCAAAATGAAAGTATTTTTTCATACAATAAACTTGCTCAAACTCTTGAAAATCAGCAAAAACAACACATTTTTAAACAATATTGTTGGTTTCTGGCCTATTTTTTAATTTTGCAAAATAAATGTATTTCTGTCTGAAAAACATTTTGAAACGCTCGAAAAATGCAAAAATGATGTCAATTTCGATCTAATTTGGTGAATTTTCGCAAAAATTAAATGGTTAGCTTTAGCTTCATTTTGTTACTTTATTTGTGCAAAACAATAAAATAATATTTTATATGTAAGTGATTCAGGATAAGTTATCAAAATCAATATTTTTTTATCAATGTCGTTCAGTTTTCTTCCTTGTTTGATTTTTATTTTTGGAAATCCATCTAATCGATGCAAGATAAAAATTAATTTGACCACAAAATGAGATCATCTGTTTACATAAACAATCAATCAATTTTATCAAAAGTGGCCAATATTAATTTTTTATAAAGATTGAGATAAAAACTTTAAGCTTCAATTGCACGTTACTTGTTATTAAATAGTTCACTACTAAAGACTGGAACAGTAGGTCAACTATTTCGCTTTCGTTTAAAAAATGAGCTTTAATAAAACGGCATTTTAATTGATATTGTGGCCCCATTTATTTTTCGTAAATGCTTGTAGTTATTCTAGCTTGGCATAGCATTAAATGAAAATGTATGAATGCCAAAAATAAGAAGAAAACTCTAAACGGGAATGAATTTCCTTTTCCTTGAGGAAAAGTATCACTTTAAAAGAAAAATGTCAGTCAGAGAGTTAAAATTAAATGAATTTGTGGCTGTTGCTGCGTGACAATGAAATCGGAGTGGTTGTTGTAAAATAAATACATTGCATTAAGTCGGAGTTTGCAGCCATATTAAAGGCATCTGGATGCAGGTCCTCGTTTTCCCACGGTTCGCTCGTTCTTTCCGAGACGTCGTTATTCATTGTTATACTCCGGTGATGATAGGAGACCGGAGTTTGGTCCACTTAAGTGCGATAACTCCGCTTGCACAGCGCCACCGAGAAAATATATTATTATATATATCTGCATTTTATGCCAGAGTACAACGAAGACCCAACTTTTGTTTTTGCTCGAGCGAGGTGGAATTTATTGCGTCTTCCCAATACGCGAATTTAATTTTTATATCAAACACAAAAACCTACTTTTCTTAAATTGGAAAAATGTTCACATTTTTTGCAAAGTTTCGAAGCTGTTTCGCGATTTTACTCTCATTAGTTGGGCTTGTTAATTGTGGTCATAACTCTAATTAATGTGTTTTAATAATGATAAAAATTTTCATTTGCACCTACAACTCGTTGGATGCTACTTTATTGTGATAATAATTTTCTCTCGTGTTCCATTCTAGTATCCTTTTCCTGTGTCATTTGTTTTATTTATTGTCTTTCTCCAAAACCGCAGACATTGTGCTTTCTTTTATTTATTATTTGATATTATGTGGATAGCATGAATCGGCGACTTTGGTGACATAAACTTGGAAACTTTTCCTTCATTGAGACAATTCCACAAATACCCCCACATCCCATGTAAGAACACAACTGTAACAAATGATATACACACAAAACTTCGCTGCAACAAAATGTAACTAAATTACAAGACAATAAAAAATCTTTTTCAAGAATTAATAATTTATTGACATTTTGACGCAATAGTGCGACAATAGTTATTTTTAAACCACAAGTGTAACGAGTGGTTTATCATCCACGAGTTGGAATAAAGCGTCTGATTTACACTCAAACGAGTTGAATACAACATTTTATTCTTCGAAGTAGACTCAACAAAGCTTAAACTTGCTTTAAATCTGTTAAAAATAATCTGACGTTTCGTATTGAGAAATGCCAAACAGTTGTGAAAATTTTCTTACACGGGTGCATGCTATGGTTTCTTAGATTTGTGTATCGGTTAATGACATTAAACTATTGTTATAGTCGTTTTCATATATGTTATAATAATATAGTATATTATACAGGGCGATTCAGATAAGATAATGAGCCTGACGATCTGGCGATGCAACCCAAAAAACAAATTTCATTTACGCCTGTGATCCAATTTAAATTAGGATTTGCAAGTTGAATCCAAGTTATCATTATGGTTATCATCTTATGTCACTTTGACATTAGTGCAGAGAACGATCATTAGTGCCGTTCAGTTCTCGCGGAATGATAGAGAAATTAGAAAAGTTTTTTCGGTGTAAACCCAATACAAAATGTATGAAAGAATGAAACATTAAAGGTAGGAAAACAGTTTATTTATAAATTATCAATTGCTTGTCAAAGCACTGTCAGAGCAACATAAGATAACTTGGATTGCAAATGCAAATCGTAATTAAAATTAGATTAAGACGTAAATGAAATTTGTTTTTTGGGTTGCATCGTCAGAACGTCGGGCTCATTATCTTATCTGAATCACCCTGTAGTTATAGTAATATTCTTTTAAATTTTCTCGTTTATCGTAAAACTGTGTCAAATAACACAATCCCATGCGCTAATAGTTTTGTCTTTGTTGTTACTATGCGAATGAGTGAGACAAAATGCAAACGGTCAAGCGTAGCTGAAAGTAGGAGGAACCACCAGTCGTTCTCAAACTATGAGACGCCAGTAAGCTAAAATTTGTTATTATTATTATTATTACTTTTTTAATAAATTAATAAGTCTTGTATGTTTTCAAGCAAAACAAAATTTTTTGCAAAATTTCTCTTGCTGCATTTTTTAACCTATTGAGAATCACTGTTATGTTTTGGTTGAGTGAAGTAGATAGGCGTGCTAAAGTTTGCTGTCTCTTTTAAACGACCTAAGTGYGAGAAAGACAAAACACCACTGGTGGGACCAGAGAGCGKCATAACGTTTATCTTACTTGCTCCTACCTACTTACTTGAAGAGCGAGAGAGAAAACAAAGTTTTATGACATTCGGGTAAAATTAAAAGAATTCTACCATATTAATGTGCATCAAAGTAGTCGTTGAAAAGGATCATTTTAAGTTGGCGACTATGCGAAAATTCAAACAATCTTAACCTCAATCCTCCCTAAAAATGTGTACCTCAGTTTTTGAGAAAGCAGAAAATAATCAAAGCTTGGCCTTTAAATTAAAGATGCATTTATAATTCTACAACTTACTTGATGCACAGTAATATGAGAAAGAGTATAATAATTTCCTGAGTACTTGAATGTAGGTACAGTTGCGGTGTTTAAAAACTAAGACATTAACTTTTGGCATTCTATTTGCTATTTTCAAAATTTGTATACTGTAAATAAGGTTTTTATCAAGGATTACAATGTTAGTTTTAATTTTTAAAATTCGAATGGTGTTACAATAAAATACTGTAGCTATTTGTGTCTACAAAACTTAAATTCATTGTTTTGAAGTAGTTTTATACTCTACGACACTGATTCGTAATATTTGAATGACATTTTGCAAACTTCAGTTTCAAGGCATTTTACAACAACAAAATTTTGGATTTGTCAAAGTGTCTTAGTTTTCAACGGCCGCAACTGTACTTATCAAAATCAAAAACTCTTACCCAATGTCATTTAATTAAGTTTTATTATTCTTTGTTTTATTTTAATTTTTGGAAATCGAACAAATGGATTGCAAGATAAGAATTAACTACTTAAAATAGTGTAATCATCTGTTCACACAAAGAACGTAAAAACAATTGATTACTTTATCAATCTTACCGTCAGATTAATAATACCAAAGACTTGATTTTGGCAATAATATTAAAATAAAAAATAACTATATACCTATTACTTGTTTACGACTGTGCAAGTAATAACTACAAACCAAAATGTCTAATTCTGCTGAAAAACTTATTGTTATTAAAAATATCAAATCCGGGTTGGTCTTAGATGCTAGACAAACTTATGTCAGTCAAAGTTCAAAATTATTCCGGTTCTACTTCACAACATTGGACACTACAGGATTTAGATGGAGGCAAATTCAGAGTTATAAATGCTAAAAATGGGTAAAATCTTGTCTTTTAATTTTTTTACAATTTTTATTATTGCTTGTATTTGCTTGCAGCAAAGCTATGGATATAGCAAGTGGAGTTGATCCCGCTTACATTACAACTCGGCCGATCAACAACCCACCATCCCCCACTCAGCAATGGTTCCTCAATGCAGATGGCACAGTGCAGTGACTTGTTCAAATTTTGGTTTTGGACATCGAGGACGGATACCTGCTTCCTGCAATTCACGTTATCGCATACCCAAAGACCGGAAGAGAAAATCAAATATTTAGCTTTGAAACTGTTAAAAAAAAATAAGCATTTTAATGTGCTCACAGATGTGTCAATTGAAATGAAATAAAATGGCATTTTAACCAATATTGTGATTTTATTTATTCTGAAAAATTAGTGTGATTAAGACCAACTTTCGCAACTTGTTAAAAAAATATATTACTTTAAAACGAAAATTTGAATCAGAGAGTTAAAAAATGATGAAGTGAAGTTAAAGCTTATACGGTTAATTTTTTATCTTATTTTTTTATAGAAATTTCTGCCAATCTGGTAATTTTGATAAAAATGTATCACATTACATGCAGCTTGTGAAAATAATTTTTATCTTGCAATAAATTAAGAGGAAATGCAAGGTTTAATGTCCTCAACTAAACTAGTACCGTGCGATCAAATAAAAAATAAATTAGAGTAGGCGTTGATTAAATTCTACAGTTGGCAACACATTGGCTGGAAATCTGGGCTGAAAATTTTCCACACAAACTGAAAGTGAAAATGACCATCCACCGTTTTTCTCTTGTACAGCAATAAAAATTTTCTGCTCTAAAGTGAACATTATTTCACTCAAAAGGAATAAAATGCAAACTTGTTAAAGTTTCCACTGACATTTGATGTCAAAAATGAGGATTGCCATCTAAAGGACTTTAATCACCGCCTACTCTAATTTATTTTTTTTTTGATCGCACGGTATTTTTTCACATTGTAGGTATGTACACTATTTTAAACATTTGTACCTTTTAAATTCTTACTTTTATTTATTATTTGCATATTTTCATGTAAACATATTTTGGCAAAATCATTTTTATTAGTAATTCGGTAAATTGTTGTATTTTGTTGTTTTTTTATTTTTAGTTTCTTTGTTTCAATTTGCTTAAAAATTAATTATAATTGTTATTTTTTGAGTACTTAATATCGACTAATTTTGATGCAGATAAATCAGTGTGTAATTTTTAAATTATAGATCTATTATTTGATTTTTTTATCATAGCAAATTTAATAATTTATTTTTTGATAATAATTTTCATTTTTACCTCAATTTTTTTTTGTCAACAATTAATTTCACAGATGATTCTGACACAAAACTGAATTTTAAAAGCTAACAAAAAGACAAAAATAATACCATTTACATCACAATTTAATGTTGGTTGTTGGTTTTATTGACAAAATTTTACAAAATAACTTTTCCTTCATTGAGACAATTCCACAACTGTAACAAATATGATATACACACAAAACTTTGCTGCAACAAAACAAGACAAAAGAGAATTTTTTCAAGAAGTAATAATTTTTTGACATTTTGACGCAATGGTGCAACAATAGTTATTTATTCTACGAGTTTGAGTGTAAATCGGACGCATTATTTCACCGAGTGGATTTTTAAATCACGAGTGTAACGAGTGGTTTTTAAGCGAAAAATAAAGTTTTTTTGCAACTTTTTGCTGACAATTTTTTTCATACACTAAAAATCCCATAAGTTGCGGTGTTTTTGTTACTATGACAGCGACAAAAGTTTGCCCTGACTATTATAGCGACAAAACGGAACCTAACTTTTGAAAGCGTCTGAATCTAGTAGGTCTGCATCATCGGATTTACGAATTCATTAAATTGTCTTACCGAATTACCCTCAAGCTTTTTTTTACGAAGAAAAATTGACAAAAAACTGCCAGAAAAAATTGTTCGCCTACGGACTCGTAAATTTTTCAGAAACAGTTTTTTTCGTTAAATTGCCAGAAAACAAAATTAAAATGTGTAGTTTGCTTCGAAAAAAAATGCTCTCGTGTAATTATAAGTGAAAAAAATCAAAACAATCACCAGGTTAAAAATAAACTTCGTATTCGTGATAGAAAATAGTTATTTATTCAATCTTCTATGTTAAAATTAAATTTTATCTACTCTTTTCTTCATGTTAAAATGAAATTTTATCTTCTAGATGATAAAAAATACATCCGTTGTTATATCTGTATACAGGGTGCGCCAGAACTCGCGCCCCAGAGAAAAATGTGAAATGTCGGGGGCAATAGGTCGCCAAAAAGTGCAGCCGAAGAAGTAATTTTTGTTTGCATAAGAAAGTTATTAGACTCTTAAATCCACCTACCCCAGAAGGGCACCTCAGGGTGTGATTAAAAAATTATATCCGTTGCTAGGTTACGAAAATAATACCAATTTGCCCAGAATTTTAAAAGATAGCTGGTCTACTGTAATTTTGCGTTTGACATTTATTAATTTGTGGGTGACATTACCTGCTAGTTTGCAGTATTTTTCTCGCATAAGAGGTTGTACACGAGTATAATGAGACAGAATCGTTAATTATTATCAACAATTATCAAAAATTATTTTGAAACGTTCTGGAAATTCCTGATGAACCGACTTCTTCACAGGTATTGTTCCTTCTCAACTTTTTCTTCGATCTGATACAGATCAACAAACCGATAAATGAATTTTAGAGCTCGAAAACTAGTGCGTTATCTTTATGAAACAAAGAAGCAAGTGAGAGTGAGACCAGAAAAACATGAAGAAGTACGCAAGTTTCTTTATCTACTTTAATGCAAAATTAACAGAAAAATGTACTTTTTATAAGAAATTGTGTTTAAATAAAACAGGTTACT
>NW_025400985.1:11991496-12030312 GCF_015345945.1 Tribolium madens | reverse complement strand
CACTTGAATTAAATTAAATCGAACGATTGTTTATTGTATGTATGAATTTTACTTGGAATTTTATTTTTGTCCGTGTTATAACCTTAAAGCAGATTCTGACAGCCAGGTGACATTCTCCGTCAGTTTTAATTCTAATACTTGCCACTTGGAGCTCCACTTGACGAACTTTTTTTTCAAGGTCAGGATTTATTTTTCTTATGGGCTAGTATAGGAGCGTTATGGCCGTATCGGAACGAAGTGGAGATAGATACAGTTGGCCGTGGTTTTAATTGATGTTTTAAGCACTTAACCTAAAAATAAAAAGTCTAAAAACTCTCGATCGACTGCGATAGAAATCGGTAGATGGAGCGCAATAAGGTACTGACGCCCGAAATGTCACAGAAACAAAGTTTATATGGAAAAATCGAAAATTGAAACGGCCTTATAAGCGTAGCTTTTTGATTCAGATGGCCTTGGTAAACAGATACTACCAATGCCATCTTTTGGTTGTATGTTTTGTTTTTAAATTTACCTAAAAAAAATACAGAATATAAAGCAATCTTTGGATATTTAGCGCGAAATATAAAAAAAAAACACTTTTCAGTCAAGTTTCAGCAATATTTTTCAAACGATTTCCTTGTTGATTTTTCCGTTTCAAGTTCTAATTATTTGTTACATCCTTTGTTCGTTGTTTAAGTCCCAAGTTTTCAGGTTTTGAAATAAATAGGTAAGTGGGTATAAATTGTAAATTGTTAATAAAGATACTATATAATTTGTATCTATAGCTTTGATATGGATGAGAAAAAACCTAGAGTTTATTGTGGAGTTTTAGGGTGTGGGAAAAATGTTACTCCTATGTTTCATTTCCCCAACCCAAGATTTCAGCTGGAGCGTTTTCATCGGTAGCTTGAAGCAGCAGCAAATCCACGTTATGCAGCAATCAGCCGGGAACAAATTTATCGAAAAGCATTTATTTGCTATTAACATTTTGAAGAAAATCAGTTTGTTCCCGGCTCAAAAAAAATTAATGAAGATTGCTGTTCCAACTTTAAATTTACCTGATGGTATTAATTTTTAAATTTAAAAAAAGTTACAAAATTATTTAAATATTTTACTGAAAGCTGAAAATCCATTTGCTCCATGCAATTTTAGTATAGATGTCGAAAGAACGAATCCTCTCGAATTGGTAAAGGCTGTAGAGTTCTCAGATTTTAATAGTGATGATCATAAGTAACACAATTATCGAGTTGTATGTATTTTCAGTATAATAAAAAAATATACCGTTGTGATTTTTAGATAACGATAGTCCTGTAAGTGTTAGACAAGAACCTTCAGGAACATGTAATGGTGCGTAATATGCAATTGTTTTTACAAACCTACAATAAAGTATTTTGTAGATGCTGAAGTCCGCTCTTTTACTTCTAATAGTACGTGTTGTTCTATGTTACCTCATTAAGTTATTTATTAAAAAAAATTGTTTTATAGCCGTTCAATGCTCAGATAAGCCGGCATTATTATATAAAATGAAAAAAAAAAAAAAACCTGAGTCAAGAAATGAAATTAAATAGAGGTACGGATTTAAAAAAATAAATAAAGTACACTTATATATTATTTATTCCTTAGTGTCGCTTCTAAAACGTGTGGGCTCAAAAAAATAAAATTGTAAATGAAACCGAAAAAAAATTATATGTTGAAGCCAAAAAAGGTCTCAAGACTCTTACGACTCAAAAATAATATAAAAAAAATAGCCTCAAAATTGTACAAACCGTAAGTAAATCTGAAAAATTGAAACAATTATTTGAAGGGATGACACCTGTACAACAAAGGTTTATTGAAAGTCAAATAAGAAATCAAAAGTACAAACCAAAAGGGCGAAAATTTACTTTTGAAGAAAAAGCCGATTTTATAACAATTTGGAAAACTTATAAATTATTACAAAAAATGCACATTTTTCCTTGGCACTCTGAAGGCAACTCTGAGGAAAGTTCCGATCCAACCAGGCATCTGCAAACCTATGTTCCAAGTCCTCAAGAAACAAATAGTTCAAATGAAGAATAAGAGTTATTCTTTATGCACTCTCATCTTTGATGAGATTGCAATTCAGCCACATTTTCACTATTTGCCTGAGGAGGATAAGATAATAGGATTTGAAGATGATGGACCATGTTTGTGTTTTTATGTTTAGAGGAATTTATAAAAGGTGGAAGTAACCAGTTGCTTTTGCCTATGAAAGCAGAAAATATTGTCCGTTTATATAAAGAGATTATAAAAGAAGCTACAGAGGCTGGTCTAAACGTTATTGCATCAATTTGTGACCAAGGGACCAATAATGTTAAAGCATCAATTTGCTTCTTGGTTACACAAGACGTGAAGCTTCTTTGAAAGATGAGGAGGTACAAGCTGGGGTAATAAAAATTAATAATAGCAGTATTATCCCACTGTTTGATCCTCTTCATCATTTAAAGAGTTTACGTAATAACTTGTTAACCAAGGATTTGCAATTTAAGCAAGATGGCAGAACAATGTTGGTCAAATGGTCGCATATAATTGATGCATATTGTTTAGATCAGCATGGACATTGGCGTTGTCAATCGAAACTAACAGTTCATCACGTTATTCCCCATAGAATTCATAAGATGAAAGTTTCGTTGGCAGCGCAGGTGTTTAGTCACTCTGTAGCTTCTTTTACAATCTTAGCTGCCGGTGCAAACCCGGAACTCTTTGGGGGAAGATCCTTGCCACAAGAAGCAAGTGACACTGCCAAATTCCTCAAGTTCATTGATAACACTCTAGAAGCACTATACTTGATTTTCTATATTGAGTATATTCTATGCAGTGGACTGACGGCACAAAAGAATCACAGTTAAATGTTCCACCAAGAAAGGGCGGTAGACTTATAATTGTGCATGCAGGTACTGCGGTGGGATTTATACCTAACGCACTTTTATTTTTTCGATCCAAAAAAAAGATCAGACCATCATCACGAAGAGACGGACTCCTCTAAATTTAAAACATGGTTCATTGAACAACTTTTACCTGATGTTAGAATCATGGGATCACTGCTACGGCAGATTTCCATAAGGCTGAGTTAAATGAACTTATAAAAAAGAACAAACCAGATGTAAGACAAAATTGCGAGAACACATCTCCATAACACTATAAGTCTACCACTGTATCATTGTGTATATAATCCGATAGAATTGATTTGGACAGAAGTTAAAAATTTTGTTGCTAGAAATAACTCAACATTTAAACTTAAAGATGTTGAAATACTGCTCCAGCAAGGTGTTGACCATGTTTCACAGACAGACTGGACTAGATGAAGATGATAGCGATGAAGAGTCTGATGTTGGCTTGTTCTGCGATGAATGATAGACCTTCAAATATTATGTGCGCTTACCTGTTGTTGTGTTTATCTATAACGTTTGTCTCAAATCTAATGAATTATTGAAATAAATAAATACTCAAACATTTCATTAAATTCACTTTATTACTTTTTTTCTTGGGAGAGGAATCGTAATGAAATCGTGTTAAAATTTAAAGCTTTGACAAAATTTTGACATTTGAATTATATAATTGTCATCGTGCAAAATCTCACATTATAATGTACATAATTACTTGTACATATTGAAACATCTTTTGTGCTACGATCTTATTGGTCGAAAAAGTGGGCGGTCCTGGGATCTTTATTCGATGCGAGGACTTTAGTATACATAGCCCTTTGTGTACAGTTAAAAAAAACCGGATCAATTTCATAGTGTAGGCGACCAACATTTCAAGCTTTTAAAGGGGTACTAGATATTAAAATATTTAAAAGTAAAATTTTGTGTCAATGCAGGCTGTTCTTAGCCCTCACCCTCCTAAACTGTTTTCCCCTTGATCATGGCCTACTTCATCTGTCTTCCGCTGCGCTCCATACGGCCGTAACATACTGTCGATTTTATATGAATGCGTTAAATTCTACTAACCTCAAAAAATCGTCCGGTAACAAGCGTCATCTACCTGACAACTTAAAGACTATAGATATTTCAAATTTGCCAATTTTTGTCAAATTTTCAATTATTCTTTTAAAAGGTTCAAAGATCGACAAGAAATGTTTTGTTTGTGGAGAAAAAGATACTTTATTTGAAATACAGCTCGTGCTGAATGGATAAAGAATACTCCGGAACTTTGTGGTAATTCTATGAGCAAAAATTAATAAAAATATTTACCTAAGTTCCTACTGCTTATTTGTAATAGACAGAATGCTCTCGAATATACATTCATATTCGAGTTTCTGTCTTATTATGTTATAAACCCTATCTATTATCAGACTTAGTTTTCCAAAAAAATTTTAGAATTAGAATGGAAATAGCTACTTGTTCCAGAGGATTGCCAGCACCAAAAAACTGTTACTTTACCTCAGCACGCATTCGGCCGACCAAATTTGTCGTTTCAGTCTTCGACAAACGTTTCAGTAACAAATTAATTTAAAAAGAAGGAATTTTGAATGAGGTGCAGGTAATTTCTAATTTAGGACTGTCAAAATATCAATTAAAAAGTTTTCAGTTAACCAAGTAGGTGGCAATAGGATTTCGACTATATTTTTGAGGTTAAGAGAATTGGCTCGTTATGTTACGGCCGTATGGAGCGCAGCGGAAGACAGATGAAGTACGCCATGCCTTGATATCACATAAACATTTCATTTTTTTCTTCTTTGATGTACATGGTATCACAAATGGTATTAACTTTTTAAAGGTGCAATTTAAGCTTCAAGACTGTCACTGACAAACTTGACACAAAATTTTAGTTTTGAATATTTTAATATCTAGTACCGTCTAAGAGCTTTAAATGTTGATCGCCTATCTTATGAAATTGACCCGGTTTTTTAACTGTATACATAGGGCTATGTATATTAACAGAAAATGTCCCTGTATATAAAGGACCTAAAAATAACTCTTCAAAAAGTGCCCGAAGAGTGTGACAAGTTTGAAGTTGTTATTCACGCTGATAAAAAAAAAACAGTCAATGCTCATACAGGACGCTATAATGCACCGACAAGTGAAGGTCATAGTTGGACAGCAATTTAAAAAGCAAGATATCGTGTTACAAAGCCATGATAACAAGCTGCTTCGTATCAGAGATTTAAACCGGTCATACGACAGCTTGCACTTATTTTTTGCTATGGTGAGAATAGTTTCTCCATTGACATACATCAATATGATCTTAAAACAAAAACCTCTCTTCAGAAATCAGTATCGGCACAAAATTTTTATTTTTACTGCATCACGGTCAGACAAACAGACGAAAATCGATTACTATACAATCGTACTCTTTTTAGTCAATATTTAGTTGACATGTACTCAAAAACAAAAACAGAACAGAAAGATTAAATTACATCAGGAACAACCAAACACAGTTCAGAACGGATCTGAAAGATGCGGTGAGACAGGACACCGATATTACTCAACTTGGTCAGATGGTAGTACTCTCTTCGTCTTTTACTGGATATCCTTGATACATGCACGAAAAGACTCAAGATGCAATGACATACATACGCCATTACAGTTGCCCTGATCTTTTTATCACATTTACTTGCAATCCTCGATGGAAAGATATTGTAGATATTGTAGCATTGCTGCCTGGAAGACCGACATGACATTTTAGGACGGGTATTCCATTTTAAAGTCAAATCAATATTAGCATTACTAAAAAAAGGGAAATTTGTTTGGAAACGTTCGATGCTTTATGTACTCTGTTGAATGGCAAAGCGAGGTCTACCTCACATCCACATTTTGCTGTGGCTAGAGCAGAGCATTTCTGCTGCTAATATAGATAAAGTCATCTGTGTGGAAATACGAAATCCTAAAAAAAATCCTGTCCTTCATAAAATTATCAAATCCAACATGATCCACAGACCTTGCGGAAGTTTGAATAACAAATCTCCGTGCCTGCAAGAAGGTAGTTGAAGCAAAAAATATCTTCGAACTTTCGTAAAAGAAACTCAAACAGGTGATAATGTATACCCACAATACCGGCGAAGAAATCCAACAGACAGTGGCTTCACGGTTGAAATTAATGGTGTAACCTTAGCTACCTACTAAACCAGTTTTATTTGCTGCTCACATAAACATAGAGTATTGTAGCTCTGTACAATCTCTGTAAAATCTATGTAAATATGTGAATAAAAAATCAGACCAGGCATCATTTGAACTTAAAATGACAATGACGAAGTCAAACTATACAGGGTGCGCCAGAACTCGCGCCCCAGAGAAAATATTCAAGTAGATAAGATACCAGGAATATGGAGAAAATTCTATGTGTCAAAATATTTCGACATTTATTCTTTGACATTTGACATTTTTTTATGTCTATTTAATGATACTGATGATCTTGTATTTGTTTTTTTTACAATTATCTAGTAAAGGTACAAAACTTTTGCCAATAAGTCACAAAATAACATTGAACAGAGTTACAATTTGGGATAGAGCATCCTTGTTTCCTCTTATAATAGCCTCTAGCAAAAAAACTTGGAAACAAATAGAGTCAAAGTACAAAATTTTAGCTCTCATAACTTTGAAATTTTTACAGATAATAGTTATTTATGGTATAAGTGGGTTATGTTAGATATTATGTTAGGTATGTGTAACCTACGAGGGCTTGCCCGAGTAGGTTATTACCTCGAGCAGGTAATATCTAATAACCCACGTATGCCATACAACGTTTTATCCAATATTCCCGAATTTTTATCTATTACTATTAGTGACAATCTGTTCCCGTACTCGGTCATCAATATAGTTGAAGATTAAATCTAGTCTCCATTTTAACAACGTATGGTTGCGATGTTGTTTGTTTATAAATAAGAAAACAGTGCTTGAAATTATTTGCGATTTGCATTTTAAATTTAATTTCCTTGAAAATGGAAATATTTGTGCCAGACGATGTACTAGAAGAGGCTCAAGAAGTGGCTGATAATTTACTACCGGCAAAGTCGCGTGAAAAATATGATAAGCAATTTGCCCACTTTGTTACCTGGAGAAAAACAAGAGGAGTCTTTGGGACGAACAAGGACATTCTTCTGCCTTATCTTCGGACCCTCTCTACTACCTGTGTGGGGTCCTCTTTATGGTGTAAGTACTTCATGCTAAAAAGCACATTGAAGATGGAGGAAAAAGAAGACATATCGAAGTAAGCGACCCGGTTAGGTGTAATGCTTTCTTTAAGCCATAAAATATTTCAGATATTCCAAGCTACAAGAGTTTTTGAAGAGAAAATCTTCCAATCATAGAGCAAAAAAAGCTAAGGTTCTTGAAAAGACACATTGATTGATAAGTTTTTGGAAGAAGCTGACAACAACCATTACCTAATGATGAAGATGGTTTTAATAATGGGCATATTTGGAGCGTGTCGATGCGACGCATTAGTAAAAATAACTGTAGGTGATGTTACACAGGTTGGCACATATTTAAGCGTAAATATACCTATGACGAAAACGAACAAACCTCGTCGATTCATTATTGTTAAAGAAGGATGTTCAACGGATCCCATTGCTTTATATCAGAAATATATTTCTCTTCGTCCAGCTAACATAAAGCATGATAGGCTCTTTCTATGTTATCAAATGGCAAATGCACCGTTCAACCAGTAGGAATTAACAAAATAGCAAGCGTTCCCAGTGTTATCGCATCGTACTTGAAATTTATAGCATCCTAAAACATACACAGGGCATAGCTTGAGGCGATCTTCCACTACCTTGCTTGCAGAAGGTGGGGCCGATGTCATTAATGTTAAGAAGCATGGTGGCTAGAGATCTTGTAAAATAGCTTAAGAATATGTTGCAGATTCCAACAACAGTAAAATAAAGATAGCAAAGACAATTGTAGGAATAAACAAATTTTCCACTGATTTGCCAGGTTAGCTTTGCTTTTTATATTAAAATTTCATCAAATTTTAACCAAAACATTTGTTTCAAGGTGAAAAAGATACGAAAAAAGAAAATGAGAATTCGGTGGCCAACACAAGTACAAGTGATCATGAACATGCAGCTTCTGGTTTGCAAGTCGTTGAGTCCAGAGAGATTCCTGCAATTTATTTTCACGGTACACTTTCAAATGTTCATTTCTATTTTGGAAAGAAATCTCAAACATAATTTTAAATTTGATGTACCTATTCTTAAATCAAATGTTCAGAATATCTATTAAAATTTTATTTAATCCTGCAATGGATTATGGATGGTAATAACCCACGGTGCTAATGGCAACGTGGGTTATATCAAACAGTCTAGTTATTGCTCAGTTTACTAAACAAAAACTAACAAGTAAAACACCATATTACTATTGAATATTGGATAAAAAAAATATAGTATACAGGGTGCGCCAGAACTCGCGCCCCAGAGAAAAATGTGAAATGTCGGGGGCAATAGGTCGCCAATGCAAAATTAACAGAAAAATGTACTTTTTACTAAGTAAATAAAGAAACTTGCGTACTTCTTCATGTTTTTCTGGTTTCACTCTCACTTGCTTCTTTGTTTCATAAAGATAACGCACTAGTTTTCGAGATCTAAAATTCATTTATCGATTTGTTAATCTGTATCAGATCGAAGAAAAAGTTGAGAAGGAACAATACCTGTGAAGAAGTCGGTTCATCAGGAATTTCCAGAATCTTTCAAAATAATTTTTGATAATTGTTGATAATAATTAACGATTCTGTCTCATTATACTCGTGTACAACCTCTTATGCGAGAAAAATACTGCAAACTAGCAGGTAATGTCACCCACAAATTAATAAATGTCAAACTAAAAATTCCAGTAGACCAGCTATTTAATGAAAATTCTGGGCAAATTGGTTTCATTTTCGTAACCTAGCAACAGATATAATTTTTCAATCACACCTTGAGGTGCCCTTCTGGGATTGGTGGATTTAAGAGTCTAATAACTCTCTTATGCAAGCTAAAATTACTTCTTCGGCTGCACTTTTTCGCGACCTATTGCCGCCGGCATTTGACATTTTTCTCTGGGGCGCGAGTTCTGGCGCACCCTGTATCTGCGGTTGTTAGTTGCTAACGATCTTTGACATTAGATTTCATTGTTGAATTTTACATTGACATTTATAAATAGCAACCAAATTGACTACAAAATTAGTGAATATTGAATAAAATTTTATATTGTACACGACGATAAAATTTTCATTATCTTTTCGAGGGTATTAGCGTCTCGGCTGACGCCTCGACGAAAATTGCTCAAAAAGATAAAATTCAATTTTATCGTCTTGTATAATAAATGACTATTATTTTGTACTCAATGTTTTAAAGAGTGCTTCCAAGATTTTGCTTTGTCCAGGTAAATAATCAACGTTAAAGTACGGTTTTGTGCTAAAAACTTATTTTTTTAAGCCTTAAGACTAAAACAGGCTGTAAAATCACCAAATCAGGTCAAGAAAAACATTATTCTTCCCTTTTCTAAGCATTTAACTACGTGTTTGGCCTTAAAAACACATTTTTTGCGATATTTAGCTAACACAGGCCAAAAAATCATTAAATTGAATTAAAAATAAACTCCATATTTGTCACATACAGGGTGAATATGGAACTAAGCGTTTTTTTTTAATTATTTGCCTCCAAAAAATAATAATTAATATAAATTAAAGTAATATAAAAAATGTGATCGTATTTTGAGAACAAAATTTTGTTTTGTTTTTGCGATTTTTTTGTCAAAATTGCAATTTGTTAAAAAAAAATTTGAAAAAATTGAATATAAATAAGTAGAAAGTTGTAACCCTTAAAAATTATAACCTTCATAAGAAAAATAGTGGATTGCCAGTAAAAAAAACTAAAATCTTTGTAGAATCCAAAAACAAACGAAAATTTCGAAAAACTTTATTCTTAACAAAACATTACATTTTTATGGTATTTTACTTTGTCATTCATCAATTAGTTTTCCGAAAAAATCAATTGTTTAAGCAAAAGACGTTTAGTTCCATACTTTTTATTCACCAGGTAGGTATAATTCATTGTTAGCATTGTTATACTAACTAATTTTACTTTTTTGGAAAGTCAGTTTTGCAATTTTTTGCAAAAAACACCAAAGACGACGCTATTTTTGTATATTTCAAGTTAAAAAGCACGTTTTTAAAGCTATTTTTGATGCGCAGAATTTACTAAAATTTAGTTTTTTTTTTGCGAGATTTTGCTAAAACAAATCAAAAATGTTTCAAATTCAAATAATTTTTGCCTTATTTAAGCGTTTTAAAACGCATTTTCAGCCTAAAACTCATTTGTTAAGATATGTTTTTGTAAAAACTAATCTTAGGAATTACTTAACTTGGTCAAAAATTAAATAAACTTTATATTCATAACAAAAGTCTATTTTTGATAACTTATGATGGCTTATTTCAAATTACTAACAAAGTTTGGTTTAAAACCGACCAAAAGCTTGTCTACAAGTTCCTTCCCATTCACGTAAAATCTATCTGCAGTATCGTTTTATTACTTTAATAACTTTTATGTGTTCGATAAAGCTGTGAAGTTGTGTGAAATAATAAAGTCTCGTCGTCAGTGTTGGAACTTTCCACTGAAATCTTAATAATTTCCTTCGAAATTTACAGTTGAAAACTTGCAAGTATAAACGTTTTACGCTTGCAATCTCAGCTCATTCACATCTCCGGACAGCCCTAATTTTAACAATCGTCGTAAACAGAGTTATAGCCTCATAATGGATATTAATGAAGTGTGCCCTGATTTAATTATGCAATAAATCGAGACCACGACATTTCTGTGGTCGTTGAATGCTACTCTGTTAAAACCGACCTAGGCTATACGACTCACCTGGGATACCAATTCAAACTGTTAGTCTTAGTGAAAACTTAGCTTACGGCCAAGAACACCGCCACATTTCTTGTCTAAACTCATGACATTTGTTTAAATGCAAACCGAACTGGGGCGAAATAATATTGTTTTGGATTTTAGCCCCGAGTCGTGACTCGTGTATACTAGCAGGTACGTCAAAACGATGCATATTGACTAAAAATAAACACTACGTTAAAAGCATATTAAATTCGAAATCATTTTAATAAACATTAATTCAACATAAATCGACGAGAAATTAGTTCTACTTATAATGCGTTTTTAACAAATACGTTTTATTTTTTCGATTGGCAAAAATATGATGCACAAATTAGAAAAAATGAATCGTTGCTTTGTTGCACTCTTCGCTTCGTTCGTCGATTCATAGAGCTCATAATGAAGGTAATGGAAAAAAAATACATGGAATTAACAGTAGCAATAGTTTATGACTATTGTAATTATTTTCTTTCAAACAAAGATTTTTGTTTTGTGTTTTTTGACAAAATTAATGTCTTACTGTAAATGAGATTTGCGTTGTAATATTTTGTTGCATAAAACATAAATCAATAATTATGTTTACGGCAATATAAATTTCAACGTGCATGCACGACATTTTAGCCATAATTTAAATGTAATAAAACCATAATACCGTCAACACAAAATCAAGATTTTTCTATTTATATTTGAATTTATGTCTGCTTTGAAAAACATATTGGCGTTATGAACTTATGAATATGTAAAAAAACTCTATTTCCACAGCGTTTTTTTTAATAATAAATATTGAAAACACAAATTTAGTAAGAGTACAAAACTAAATAACGAAATGACGGTTTTACCTTTACTAATGCTAGTCTTATTTTATTTAAAAATTACTTTAAAAACGACTCATTTTTGTCTTTTTCAAACTGTAAAGCACGTTCTTAAAGCTGAAATTTTTCAAAATTTTCCTTTGTTTTTTCAAGTACCTAATCAACTATTTAGTTAAAAGATTTTTTACAGCGTAAGTACGTTTTTGTGCAAAAAACTTTTTATCTGCAAACGTCAAAAAAGTGACCACTTTTATGACTAAATGTCATAGCTAAATAAGGTTTTACCTTTCAGCCATGTAGAAATATTCCAGGGCCGTACCCAAGGGTTCTAAAATGATTTCGGAAATATTGAAAAAAACCTATTAAAAGACGCACCCCTTGCATTTTTCGATATATGTTCATAGAAAACTTTAGTTTTAAAAATGAATATTCTATCTATCTCCTATTAAAATTTAGAGATTTTTGATTTTTAATCCGCCTGCTTTCATTTCATTTTCATGGACCAACAAGAAACCCCCCTCCCCCCCGAAATAAAAACCTGGTTACGTCCCTGAATAATTCTATTTTCGCGCTTAAGCGTTTTCATTGTTCTTTCTTGTCTCTTTTGCTGCTTCAGCAATTTCTGGAGAGGTACAGAGGTTATCATCACCATTCGACATTTTGCACTACTAACTGCACTAGTCATGCACTAGTTTAATTATAAACACTTTCGAAAATCATTTCAAAGCGTCCTGATTATTTTGTGCATTTACTTCCTAATTATAGTGTTGCTCTTTACTCTCGATTTGAAAATGTTTGTAAATAAAATAGTATATTATGTTATTTGGAGTAAAAGTGAGTTTATGTAGCCACATAAACTCACTCAGCTAAATTATAATAAACGTTCAGCTTCGCCACATAAACTATCACTTTTACTCCTAATAACATAATATACCATTTTTAAGACTTTACTAAAACAGACCGTAAAATCACTACATCAGCTCAAGAACAAGCGTTTTTAAGTACTTTTTTGAACTTAAAAAACAGTTTCTTTGCAATATTTTGCAAAAACTTACCTATATGAGTCAAAAATAAAGTCTTTATTCATAATAAAGAAAAATACTTTAGTGCTTGTTATACAAATAACTAATTTTGTTATTGTGAAAATTTAGTTTTGCAATTTTTAAATAAAGTAAAAAACCACCAAATGAGGTCAAAAATGACGTTATTTTCTATTTTTTAAGACATAATTTCACCAAAATTTAGTTTATTTGCGAGATTTTGCCAAGACAAGCCAAAAAATTTCCAAATTAAGTTAAAAATCACATACTTACCTAATTTTTTTCTTTTTTAAGAGTTTTGCGTAGGTATTTTTTTTGTAAAAACTCATTTCAAAATTTTGTTAAAAATCACCAAATTAGATCGAAAATAAAATAAACTCCATATAATAAAAAAATCTATTATTTTGTACTCAATGTTAAAGAGTGCTTTTATTAACTAATTTCAGTAGATGAAGTAGTCTTTTATCGTCTACTAAAATAAAGCAATTTTTATCTACTGTTTATATTCAAGAAATTCTGGTAAGTGAGTACAAAATAAAACGAAATATTATACACGACGATAAAGATTGTTTATCTACTCGTGAAAAAAGTCCACTCGTGACTTCGTCACTCGTAAACTTAACTTTTTCACTCGTAGATAAACAATTTCTTTATCGTCTTGCATAGTAAATAACTATTTTTGTGTCTTGTTATACTCGTACAAGTTATCCAAGTAAGTATAGTAAGTATTGCAAGATTGCAACATTCTCGCGTTGATACAGTAGAAAAAAAGCTTTTTTATGGAATAGCTTGTAGAAAAACTGATTTGAGCGACTTTATAAAATTGCTTCAATATTGTCGAGTTGTTTGCACGTACGTTAATTCCTTTGGAAAAGTAAGTGTGACAGTGGGGCAGGAAAAAGCAGACACATATGCATCGGTCCGATTAAAACGTCGGTCTAAAAACCTTCCAGTCCCGAGTTAAACTTGCCACTTAATTAACCAGTCAAACAAAGCACCATCTGCTCCTCATCATTGTGTGCTGTGTTTCGTTTCAGCTGAAAGAAATGTAAATAAACAATTTAAGAGAGAGAACAGCCAAGTGTGTTCTAATTAGTCCAGCGAGCCATTAATAAAGATGAACGTTGCACATGACACACGAGCCATTAAAACACTGAAGAAAGGAAAAAATGCGACGATAAGTGGTGGTTTTCTGTTTTTGACAATATAAATTCGATTGTTTGCTTATGGTCTGTGGAGATTCTCTTATGTATTTGGAATCGTTGGCTGTAAATAATCTGCAGCGGCGTCTGAAACCGCTATTATTTACGTGACACATTTTCAGGCCGGGATTTTTACAGCGCGGGTGAGTTAGCATTCCCGATAAAGAATTTATAGATGTCGAAGGTTTTTTTGCTCTTACGCCTTTTATTCATATCATAGACAATACCGATACAAATCAATACGAATAGCCCTTCAATAACCTACCCCATTAAAAATGCCTTATTTACCCCACCAAACACCCTGAAATATCTGACGACTTTGACGGAATTAACTCCATATTTCTCAATCTTTTTCAGGAGTTTCAGGCTTTATGCCTATTTTCGTTCAGACGGCATTTCAGGATTTGTTATTTTCTTATTGCCTTACAAACTTTACAACCTGCAACCGTATTCCACTTTCAGTTTCATATGATTTCACATTTCATTTATGTGCAATATTGCGCTATTTACTGTTATTTGAATGTGGATAAATTTAGCACAAGGAGTCAAAAAGAGAGAGAATCTCATCTGAAACTTTTACGATTAAGGGAAAATCAATATTTTACGTTTGCAACTTGAAAAACTAAAGATTTTAAAAAAATTCTTAGTTTTATTTCTTAGACCTATTCAAATGTTTCCACTTAAAATAGAAGATGTTACACATTTTCAAAGAAATCATAAAAAACAAATTTTTCTATTTTGCTTCTGAAAGAAAGCTTATTTCGATACTAAAACCGATGCTTTAATGAGCCATCTCGACGCCGATTCGGGTGCTGAAATAGACTAGTACAATTTACTTTCTACCGGTTGGTAATGGTAATTTTGAGCGATAAAATATTGGCAGTATTGTTAATTCCACAAGATTTTGAAAAATACTTGAAACATTTCTAAAATCGCACTTTCAAATTTTGTGACATTTAATACCAACCACAACCTTATTAGAGCAAAAGTTTCCAAATTTTAAAAAATTTTCTTTTATGTTTAAAAAGTACGTAAAACGCGCAAAATAGGAAAAATAGCAAAAAAACCGGTTTTATAAGTCATTTGTGAGAACTCCTTCTTGATAAAACTCGCGCTTCGCTGCTCGTTTCATAAAACTGAACTCGTTCTACAAAACTAGCTTTACGAAACGCCTTCTTTAATATACTATTATTACTACAAATTATTCACAAAAACGTACACTCGATAAATTAATTTTCAAGAATCAAAAAAAATAACTTTAAAAAGTACAACCTTTATGTTCAATATTTCATTATTTCACTCCGATAAGAATAATACACAGGTGTCCCAAAAATAATTAAAAAAAATACTAGATGATAGAGCGAAAAAGCAAATAACTGAAATTTAATTTGAATACTCTTTATTTCACCTTTTACTAATCAAGTAATCAATATGACACAAATATGCTCTCAAATATGTAGTTATGACTAAAAAATATACAAGAAAATATAAATAATTTGATAAAACCACTTTTTATTACACATAAGTAAGATAATTTTTATAACACTTTAGCAAGATGATGACTTTGCAGCCACATGTAATATTTTTTACAAGACCAAGCCTTGTGTTTTTGTAACTAGCGCAGTTAGTAGTATTCATAAACATTGTTTATAACGACACTTTTGTTGCAAAATTTACTTTTTAAGGTTTAATCTGCGACTTTTAAAAATTTTAAAGACTCCAGTATGTCGAAGACAGGGAAAGTTTTCTTTCTTCGATCTTTTTTTTAACAAAAAGAAAGCCAAAATTAATAACAAATTTTGCATTAAAAATAAAGCATTTTTTTAAGATTTTTATACGATTTTAAGATATCTGAGACTCCTGTTATAAGTTAAATCCTAATTACTCGGACTTACAAAAAAAAATCCTTCAACAAGTTTTTTCACTCTAATTTCAGTAATTAAAGTAACTAATTAAAAAGGTAAAATTTTTACCTCTTAAAAAAGTAATTTTTTGGTGGGTCGTAGGAAAAATTATTTGTATTACACAGGAGAATTTTTTTTTCGCCCTTAATGGTTACTTGTGGTCCTTTCGCCTATGGGAGGAAAAGATACACATTCCTCCCTTGTAAAACAAATAGCTATTCCCAATACACGACAATCAAAACCGATAAATTAGGTTGTCAGTGCTGGAATTCAATTTTTAATAATTTTAAAAAACGCAAAATTATTTATTTTTTGCGTAATTTAGAGCTTTTGACCCGAACCCTACATAACAGGCCCAATATAGCGGCTCTTATTCAAGAAATAGCTGAAACGTGTCTGTTTTGAATTACATAGTATGCATATAAATGTGTAATGATTTTTTCCGACCTAAACCAGTAACTAAATTCAAATAAAATTTAGACCACTCTACGTTTTTTTCAGTAATATCTTATTCAATTTTTAAAATATGATTTACGGCAAATGTAATTTTCAAAATTTCAGTCAGCACAAGCCTCACTTGTAACATATTACGTTTTTTTCAAAGGTCAATAAAAGGCGGAAATGCTTGCAATGTGTCGTTTTCCTCAAGATGCAGCTTTGTCGATAACTAATTGATATTCGCAAGACAGGCACCGGAATTTCCGTTAAAAGCTGCTCGAATGGCATGTTCGTAACTACAGCATCGTCTCTATAATTTAAGCTTAGCTTAGTTAAGCCCAAATGACCAGCGTCGGCGGCTTCTTTATTGTTGAATTTGACCTCCGACCGCAACTGCTGAGCTCGCCGGCGAGACCCACAGTTCTGCCTAAATCTCTTGCAAAACACGGGATTAAGCCTGTTTCACTTCACCGTTCATCTGAAATATGGCTCCATGTTCGAGCTAGCTCTTTACTAATTAAAATCAACCATGAGCAAAACGAAACGATGATGATTATTATTATCGGAAAAAATCACTCACTTTGCCAAACAATGAAACTTTGTGTTTCTTGAAATTTTAATAGGATTAATGCTCCAATTAGAGATTTTAAAAAATTATGCACTGCAATTAGTGGAACAAGTCAGTTCTAGGATGCATGAATAAACCAATTCGCATTTTTAACACAGCACGGGAAAGTCTTTAATCTTATTAGAATTACACCGTTTTATTTCCTGGGGGAGATGAAGCGATGATAGTTTGATTTTCTTCGCAGTCGGCTGATAATGACGCGAATAATTTATACTGAATTCGCAATTTTTTACGATATGAATTCACATCAGGTGAACGGAAATTATTGAATCAAACGTATTTTCTTTAAACTATCTGTTTTTTGAAAGGAATAATTGATGAATAATAAAGTACTATAAAAATGTGACGTTTCTCAAGAATTACTTTTTTTTGGGGTTTTGCAAAATTTTTTAATTTTTTTAAATGGCAACCCACTATCCAACTATTTTTTTCATAAAGTATATAATCTAAAGATTACAACTATTTACATTTTAACAAATTTCATTCTCAGAACACGATCACTTTTTATAGCACTTTTTATAAGCTATTACAGTGTTTTTCTTTTGGTTTTCCTCTTTTGTCAAATGTAATTCAGTATTTATCAAAACTATTTCATGTGATATATTAATGTCAAAGCGACGTAGGTGGGAAATACTTTTGAGAAATATTGAAAAACATTTGATAAAAGAGGAAAACCAAAAGAAAAACACTATTATATTCTGGAGGTAAATGGTTAATTATTATATAAAAGATAATTAATAAATTTTCATTTACACTTGTTTTCAAGCAAAATGAAAAAAATTAACGTCATCGATTTTATAAATGTTTTTTTAGAGTTTTCAATTTTATGTTTACTTTCATTAAATAAAGTTCTGAACCACTAGTTTGACGTTTATTTATAATATGAATTATAATGGTTTAACAATATGTGTATTTTATTTAAAATTTACATTTTATTTACATAGAGAAAAATGGCAATTAAAAATTGTATACATTGCAAGTTGAAATGGTTGGCTATTCAACTCGCAAACCTATAAAATATTAACAATTAAATAAAAGCTTATTTGTGTGTTAAAAAAATGTTACTGTAAATTTTACAATTTTTAGTTAAATTGACAAAGTTTTTAAACTAAAATTGAATTTGAGTTCAAAAAAAACAAAAATTTTTATTCCTTTACATTTTTGTCTACAATATTTCTGCTTCCCAAAATTTTTATATTTTTTTGTTACATAAAAAGGTTTGATGAAGCTAGGTATCTACAGTAAATTTTATAGTTTTTACTTAAATTGGCTAAATTTTTGCACTAAAATTGAATTCGAATTCGAAAAAAACAAAAATTTTTATCTAGATTTTTGACTACAATATTTTTGATTCTTAAAAATTTTTGTTTTTTTGTAACATGGTATGTTTTGATAAAGCAACGGGTAGTTGCAATAATATTTTTGACTACGATATTTTTACTTTTCAAAAATTTTTAATTTTTTTGTATTATAAGGTTGGATGATGCTACAAAAACGGGTAGTTCTAGTAAATTTGATAAATTCTAATTAAATTGTCAAAATTTCTGCAGATTAATTCGATTTTGAATAAAAAAACAAAATTATTTGATCTACTTACAATATTTCTGCTTTCCAAAATTTGTTTAGTTTTACATGATAAGCAACAAAAACGAGTAGACAGTGAATTAATTTTTGGTAAAGTTGTAAAAAAACTCTCACTAAAATCGAACTTGAATTTGAAAAAAAACAACCAAATTTTTTCATTTACATACATTTTTAACTACCTACAATATTCGTGCTTTCCAAAAATTTTTAATTTTTTCAAATGACAACTTAAAGTATAAAACTTTTTTTACAGGGACTATATTCTAAATATGAAAACTTTTTACGTTTTAACAAATTTCATTCTCAGAACACGATCACTTTTTATAGCACTTTAATTTTTATAAGCTATTACAGTGTTTTTCTTTTGGTTTTCCTCTTTTGTCAAATGTAATTCACTATTTATCAAAACTATTTCATTTGATATATTAATGTCAAAGCGACGTAGGTGTGAAATACTTTTGAGAAATTGTGAAAAAGTTTCGATAAAAGAAGAAAACCAAAAGAAAAACACTGTATTATATTCTGGAGGCAAATGGTTAATTATTTGTATATTTTTTTTGTAACATGATAAGGTTTGATAAAGCTACAAGTTGTAAAGAAAATGTAGTTTTGAGCAAATAAGCAAAAGCTCGTCCCTGGTCTGATTTTTACAATTAGAAAACTTTGAGCGGGCCCTTTACTTTAATCATAAATTTGAAACTTTTCAGGTTACCTCCCGACGAGTCGAGAAGGCGGTAAGACACTTTTAATGCATACCAAACAGTCTCCGGCGTGCAAATATCCAGCTGATTTTCATGTTAACATAAGGAAAAGCTCTTTATGCTCTTGCCCGTCTCACATATGTGGGAATCAAAAACGTCTGAATATGATTACAGCGACTCGGCGATCTTCGCACTGCTTGGATGTTGCGAGTTGCAAACACATCCGCAGACTTCTGTAGATACAAATTCAATTTGCGTGTGGTTCTTTGGGATTTTACATTTTCAAAGTGTAATTTCAATCCGTCTCGCGATCTATTGGAACGAAGATTACGAATAAGCCGCTGCAAAAACACACAAGAATTGAAATTATGATGTATCATTGGCGATGCGGATTAGAGGGACGGTTTCTGTTGACCAAATTTATAAAGTTTACATTTGGCATTTGACAGTTCGACAGCCGAAGGCTAATCCCTTTATTGAGGACAACGTTTTTAAAAGCTGCCACGGAATTGGCCTCATCTTTTATTTATGTTTTTAGAGGCGAATTGCATCTAACTTTTCACTGTTTTTAATTCCAAATGTACGCATTTTTTAAGCCCAAATCAGAAAAGCAAATTCCTGACTTAATTGTCGTTCTTAACGGACAATATTTTTATATGTACGTTTTATAAAAAATACCAATAATAAAATTGATTTTATAGATTTTTTTTTGTTATTTATCAAATTTGTCTCTTAAAATTACTTCTACACAATATCTTTGAATTCCTGTTGTTTTTATTAACCGAAAAAGTCTTGACTAAACTGTACTTGTGTTAGAGATTACGTTTTACCTCAATAGAATTTACAATGATTTGGTTGAGGTTTCACGTTTCTGAAGTAAACATAGATGTTTGGTGACTGTTGTGTGTTTTCGAATAGTTAATGTGATTGAAGTGAATTTTTTCTTTTTATATTTGATATATCTTAACATCAAAGCAGGTTTACAAACTTAATCTAAAACTAGAACCAACAACAAGAAATGTGGAATAAATTCTCACAAATGGGCATTTAATTTTAATTGTTATTAAGTAGAAAAAAGAAGTCAAGGTAAGAGTACGTTTTAAAATATTTTTTACTTTAAAGTCTAGTGTCAATGTTTTTGTATCATGTTTGCATTAAATAAATATTTAAATTCTCAAAGTACAATATTTTTTATTTTTCTGTCATTTCCTTGCAACTCATCAAAAAACTGAGAAAAAAACAACGCAGCTTTGCTAAAACCTAGCTGACCTATTTTAATCACAAGTGCAGCTCTCGTTCATAAAGTATAATTTTTAATGCAACAAAGAGAATGATAAATAGACTTTTTATTAAAGCAACGAAACTCATCATGGTTGAGAAACAATAAAAAGTATGAAAAAATTACGAATAACAAGACGTGTTAAATATTTTAAATTATAAAATGAACAACGCAGAAAACTTAGTTACGCACACTTTTCTTATTTAAATTCGTTTTGTAAGAAAAACTTCTTTCACTATTAGTAAAAAGAAAACTTTTAAGGATTCCAACACAAAAAATGAGCACAGAAAACAGGTATTTTCTTTAATAGAAAAGTTTCTTAAATACACCCACGTTTTTTGTTTACACAGAATAAGATTTAAAAGCTATATACATTTCTAATTTTAGTAATAGAAATGGTTACTTTTTTGAGTATTGAGTGTTTAATTTGCTAATGAAATTCATCAGAAAAATTTTGTTGGACTTCAAATCCTTGGCTTTCTCGCCCTTTTTCGATTCGGCGAAACTTTTTTAATTAAACGATCGTTTGGTTCATGGGAAATCCGTGCATGCGTGCGGCGTATAAGTCAGTATTAGCATACATTAGTCCTCCCAATCCTCGATGTGGTGGTCTGCAGTTCATTAGGTCTCCTGGAAGAGCCGCGCTCCGACCGGAATAAGCAATAACCCGCCCTCTGAGCCACCAATACCTCTCACAAAGGCTTCGGAAGCTGCGAAATGCCACACGCCTTCCTTGCTAACCCTTCAACGCTAATCAACATCAATATGCACCACCGATGGCCCCTGAAAAGGTCCAGCTTACACACCCACCTCCTGCATCCTGATTACCACTACAGATCATTAAATGATACACGGCCAGGATGCTAAATACTCACGACGGGAGCCAGCTCCTAATTATTCTAAGTAATATCGCCGATAGAAAAGGAATTAGCCCAAACTACATACTCAGATGAGTATTTTATGAGCAGATTTTACAAATTCTCATACTATGTCTAAAAAAAAGTAAAAATGTTCCAAAAAAATATCAAAACATATTTTACTAGTACATGTAAAACTCAAATTATTTAAATAAATATGCAATGAGTGGATAAAGTGAGCTTTTTTACCATTACCAAAGAAGTTTGGTCAACACAAGTCTTATACAGAATGCGCCAGATCTTGCACCCCAAAGAAAAATGTAAGGTAAGATACCAAGAACATGGAAAAAATGTTAAAAAATTCTGTTTATAAAAATTTCGAAGTTATGAGAGTTTAAATCTTGCACTTTGACTCTATTTATTTCTGATGGAAAAATAATTTTCCAAGTTATTTTGCTACAGTCTATTAGAAGAGGGAACAAGGAATGCTGTATCCTAAATTGTAACTCTGTTTAATGCTATTTATGGCATTTATTGGCAAAATTTTCGTATCTTTACTAAATAATTATAAAAAACATATACAAGATCATGAGTATTATTAAATATATATAAAAAAATGTCAAATGTCACAAAATAAATGTCAAAATTTTTTGACAGATAGAATTTTTAAACATTTTTCCATGTTCTTGTTATCTTAATCTTACTTGAAATTTTTCTCTGGGGCGCGAGTTCTGACACACCCTGTATGTGTTACTTTATGTTTTTTTATAAGCTTTTATTTGACTTGCTTTGTTGTCTGTCTGTCTGTCTATCTGTCTGCACGAAAACTTGAGACTCAAATTTGAAACAGTTCCTGTCGTCCGAACAAACTAAAATTTTGCATACACATGACAATACAATAATATTAACTTTAATTAATAATTTATAAATAATTATTAACAATAGTTATAAACAACAATTATCAATATCTTGACCTTTATTTGCAATATAAAAAAGGAACCAACGAAATTCGATAGAACAGAAAAAACAGAAAAAAAACTATCGGTTTGTTCAAAGATCAAAAAAAAAAACAAAAAATTACAAAAATGAAAAAAAAAAACAAAATTAAAAAAAAGAATCCAAAAACTCTTTAAAACAAAAAAATTATATGTTCAAAAATCGAAAAAGTTTAAAAATCAACAAAATCCAAAAACCAAATAAAAAAAAGCTAACAAAAATTAAAAAAAAAATTAAAAAACCTAAAAATCTAAAAACTAAAACTTAAATAATTTTACAAAACAATAGGTAAAGAATAAAAAGTAAAAACATTTATACTATGTATGAGAAACCTTTTATAAACATAAGCTTTTATTAGAAAAACGTATCGAAAAAAAATTAATTAGAGTAGGCAGTGATTAATATTCTACAGTTGGCAACACGTTGCAAACTGACGGAAGTGAATATTTAGGTTATGTAAAAACCATTGACAGTACTCGACTCGATTAGGAAAATCAAGTTTTGGTACATTTTTCTAATAAAAGCTTATTTTTAAAAGATGTTTTTTATATATTTTTGTTTTTTACGTATTATTGAATTAGAAAAACAAATTAATAAACATTATAGTATACAGTATGTCCCCGGATTGAGTTTACAAGAGGAAAAAAATTAATTTTACGCCAAAACTGCAAAAGAGAAACATTTTTTGCTTTGCCTGAAATGAGCAAATCTGTAATTAAAACTTCAGTAGAATAAAAAGTTTATTTTTCTTTTGATTTTGGACTTGGAAAACTGCGTCAATTTATAAAGCAAAGTCGACATTTCGCCACTCTTGTAAAAGAGAAGAACTCGATATCTAAACGATACGAGAAGCAAAACCATAACTACTAGAATTTGACGTGACAGCGGAATTTATAGATGAGTTGAATTGGTGGTGGGAAAAGACGACGTTCGATTGGTGGGGTAAGTGGGGATGCCGACAGTCGTTGCGTTATTAGCTGGGGAGTGGGAGGTCGCATTATTCCAAATACGAACAATTCTACTCATTACTAACAGAACACAATTTTATATTTTTTTATAGCTAGTTATACTTATTGACAACGAACTACTTAGTAGCAGTAAAGTAAAGCATAAACTGTAGAAAATCAGAAACTTTGCGAACGAGGCTGATGAGATTAACTCAAATAATAATAAACTTCGGTCGGTGAATCCAGAAAAACAAAAAGTTTTCCAATATCTTTGACGTGTGCCACTAAATCATTCTTTTTCCGTCTTCTAAGTGCAAAAAATGCAGATATTGGAATGACCTTGTAGTCATACCGATGATTAGTCGATACAAAACTGGGAAAAATGTTTATTTCATCCAAGTTTACGAGACAACAAAGTGGAAATTTCTTCGTTTCGCAGATAAGAAGACTGCAGTCCCACAGGAGACGTATTCAGCGAGGGTGTAGCTTATTTCTTGTAATATCTGCCGCAATTCCGGCCTTCACAATTTCTTACGTTAATTAAATCTTAACCTCACGAGTTGCAGGGTTCCACAGTTGCGGTGACAGTCGTCAAACGTTTGCTAAATTGTAACGAGTTTAAACTCGTCTCTTTCATACGTACGAGTACATAAGTGCGTGAGTATGTCTATTTTGTGTATCATTCGTGACAGACGTTCGTATCCTTACAATGGAATATGTAATGTGTCAAGTTGAGACGCTTTGTGGGCCCCTCACGCGTTTGCAACTGTCTAATTCAGGGATCGCTTTTTACTGAATTCACACTCACTCGAGACGGCTCTTTAATTATAATTTGCTACTGTTTTTAAACGAAGTGACTGTTTTTGTCACGAATGCGAACGTGGGCTTTTCATTTACAGCTAATTTTAATATCTGTTTTAAAATTGGAATGGGAATTTTACTACTTGATGTTGATAAACAAGTCACACAAGTAAAACTGGGCTCTTATTCAAAAAGTTATATTTTAAAGTCTTTCATTAGTTTGTAAATGGTTTAAAATACTTATTTTCAAAAACTAAAAGTAAGTTTACTAACTGGTAAACCAGAGAGCTCTTTAATGTAATGCGAAGCTTTAACATTTTTAAAGTTTAAACATATAAAAATCATACAATTTTGTCACAACTTATTACAGGATAAACCAAGGAGGTTAGATGGAGAAACTTATGGTTTAGCATTTAATAATTTGATTAAAAATTTATATGAAAAAAATGTTTTTTTTTTTAAAGCAAGGACATTTTGGAACATTTGACTTGACGAAGGTAGTAACCACCCAGGGTGAAAATAGTATATTAAAGTACAAGTTGCAGAAGGTATCTAATCAAGCACAAATTTGAAAAATGAGTGCTTGAAGAACCTTCTGCAACAAGTGCTTTATACTATGTTTTCTTTTTTGCCTCTTTATATCATTTTATAAATCAAAAAACGAAAATTTTCATTTTTTTTCTAGAGAATTTTGTGACGGTTGGCGACATTTATGTGGAATAATTTTAGGCGGCTATAAAAAATAAAAACAATTCTTATTTTCACATTTGAAAATTAATTGTGAAGAAAGTCCGTCACTAAAATTAAATTAACCCCAACGACAGCACTCAAATGACGTCATTTGGGTGCTGGAATAGACTTATTCTAACACCGAAATAGAAAAAGACAGTTTCCTACAGTGTAATACATAATTTTTCCTACGATCTAGTAAGAAAAACCTCAAAACTAACAATTTTTCTTGATTTACAATTTCGCCATTAAAGCAAGTTACATATACAGGCTGTCCCACGAGTAATAATGAGCCTGAAAAATTTTTTGAAGCAACCAACATTACACTTCATAGATAACGTGGATAATAAAATATTTCGTTTTAATTAGTTAAACATACCTAGTAATCGTATCTTTATTTTTGACAAATTTGTATCAGTCAAAATGACTTTACTCCAGTTTTAGGAAGTTCGTCTATTTGGATATCACGCTGGATAAAAACGTGCAGTCTGCGAAGTGTTTTTCAAACATTCTTCATAAATGAGAATCTTGTTGGTCTTTTCGGCAACATTTTAGTAATTCTCACCAAATTCTCCAAGGTTTAACATTTTATAAATTAAAGTTGAAGTGATGTTTGGTCACTATGTTTAATTTATTAAAACTAAATAAGTATTTTAATATCCACGTTATCTTTGAAATGTAATGTTGGTTGCTTCAAAAAAATTTTGAGGCTCATTATTACTCGTAAGACACCCTATATTTTTACCTCCCTGGGAGGTAATTGCCCACTTTTATGTCTGAAATATGAGTGAAAAGAGTTGCTTTCGTAAGAAATTACAAGTATTACAAGAGAGCAAAGTGTATCACAGGTGGACCACCCAATGAAGAAAAGACACTTTCTCCAGTATAATACATCCAACTTTCCCTACGATCTAGCAAGAACAACTTAATTAAAAAATTTAAAACAAAAAACGGTTTTGCCATTAAATCATGCAGCATATTTTTCCGTTTTTATGAGGGAAGTAAAAATTTTACTTTCTTGAGAGATTAAACATATTTTAGAGTATTTCTGACACCTCCCACTGTCCTTTCTAAAATAAGGGTAAAAAATAACTTTCTGTTAGAGTCGTAGGAAAAAAAATACGGTTTTTCATTAAAAATATCAAGTAATTTGTCTAATAGTTTTGGATAGTATGTATATACAGGTGTCGTAAAACATCGGACCAACTGTAGCTACTACTTTACAAAATTTCATAAAGCCATTAATTTTTTATCGCTTTCAAAAAACCGAAGATATTTGAAAAATCTAGTAATATTTGACCAATTTTTTAAGATGAAATGATAACAAGAGAAATAGTAATTTATTATACAAGACGATAAAGAAATTGTTTACCTACGAGTGAAAACGTTAAGTTTACAAGTGACGAAATCATGAGTGGACTTTTTTCACGAGTAGATAAACAATCTTTATCGTCGTGTATAATATTTCGTTTTATTTTGTTCTCACCTACCAGAATTTCTTGAATACAAACAGTAGAAAAAATTACTTTATTTCACTGAAATAAAGTTGATAAAATATAAACAGTAGATAAAAATTACTTTATTTATCTACTACAATTAGTTGATAAAAGCACTCTTTAACGTTGAGTACCAAATAAAATGATTTTATCCACAATCACTCTATAAAGAGACCACACTTTAGATGCGTATAAAGTACCACTTTATCCACTAGGTGAATAAAGTAACTTTCCACTGTTAGTAACTAGCGCATCGCGTAACAGCTTACCACGTTTAACCGAAAGCACATTTGGCGTGAAGTTTAAATGTCAGTTTAATTTTGAATTAAGTTTGGAATAATTTCGGCCTGTGATTGTAGATAAAACGTTATATTGCAGTCGTGTGTTAGTCGCGTTTTATCCACTTAAGAAAATAAAACGCTCGAACTGACGTTCTCGCGGTTAAACATTCTTACGTGGATAAAACGCTATCTAACACACTCTTACAATAAATAACTATACTTTACAAGACCAAGAACAGAATCACAAAATAAACAATAAAAAAACTCAAAATAATATTAATAAAATGTAAAATTAGAATAACTAACTCATTGCAAATAAAAAATACCAAGTTATAGAAGAGTTTTTAATTTTTTTGTAGACTTGATAAATAAAGGTAAAATTCGGTACGTCAAAATTTCCTTAAGATTAAAATAAAAAATAAAAAAGAGATTTAAAAAGTAAACAAAAACAAGTATTTGATTGTTAAAACAATTGTTAAAATTTTCGTTGTCGCATTCACAAATTTTACAATATATTTCATCTGTTTTAATCTAAAAAATGTAGCTAATTACGTAATTAATAATTTTTTTACAAATAAATAGACCACAAGCTATAAGCAAATATTTTTACGAACAGCTTTATTAGTGGTGTTTTCTTTTTATAAAACTAAACAAAGATTTCATATTATGATTAAAAAATATTTAGCTTTTACAAATCGATATCTTTGTGTAATGTGCTATTGTAAACATAAATGTGACGTTTCGTTTTATATGATACAAGGCTCTCCTCCCCTAGTAACAAATACGAGAGTAACCTCCTTAGCGATGAGTTTGTTAACTTTGCTGCTTCATCTTCTCCTCTTGACGTCTCTCGATTAAGCATTGTCCCGAAAACTAACTCCCTGTGAGAACATTCTGCTTCCATTAATGCCGATAAGGAGATATTCGACCTGACTTCCTTATACATGCGTTACGAAAGAACATCTTTTTGCTAAATAAAACACTCTATTGAGAAATTTGAAGAAATAAAAAATACAAAAAAATGTTTTATTTGGACAAATATCACTTGCTTGGTGGGATTTTTCCTGAAAAATCGTTAGAATGTTGTCGGAAAATCAAGTCTCCGTCACGTCCGAACTTTAAAAGAATCATTTCATGTAGCTGTTCGCAAGCAACATAACCGATACGCGCGGCTATAAAAAAACTTTGTTGGTTTAATCAGATTATGGTTACAAAGCGGAGTTCTGAGGGCTGCAGCGTGAAACAGTTTCTGCTCTTGAAAGCCTTTGTGGGATATCGACAGCTCATGCTTTTGTGCTGAATTGTTGAAAATCTTTTCAATATCTTCCTGAAATTATTCAACGACTTACTGCTATGAAATGTTTCCGTTATTTTATTGCCGCCCCACAAAAGCACATTGTTATTATCCGCGCCATACCCAATCATCCTCCAACAAAATGAGTTCAATAATAATAGATGTTCCCTGCGTGTAAACCAATGGTAGGCATTTATTCAATCACAGCGAAACCACAAACCCAAAAACTTTTAAAAAGAAACTAATAACTAAATCTGAACAATAGAAAACTTGGATTTTTTAATTTTTGCATTTTTTTAGACAAAAAAGTAAAAAACCGACTTTATCCCTAAACGTCACAAGTACCTTTCAGCCATGAAGTAAAAATTCTTATTTATGCGCTAAGCGTTTTTCTTTTACCATGACATTATCGACATTTAGCAATGTTGTTTTTTTTGTTTTTTGCTGATTCAGCAATTCTTGGAGAGGTACAGTGAAGATCATCAACATTCGATATTTTGCACAATGACGCGTGATGTTTATTTATAAGCGTTATGATTTTATTACTTGCAAAGCGTTCTGATTATTTTGTTCAGTTTACTTGCTAATTAAGTGTTGCTCTTTACTTTCGATCTAAATACGTAATAGTATATGTTATTCGAAGTAAAAGTGAGTTTATGTGTGTGTTATGCGTGTTCGCCATATATACTATCACTTTTACTCCTAGTCACATAATATACTATCATTTAATGCTTCAACAAAACGCGGAGCATAAAGGCCGAAACAAAGAAGAGTTTATTGACTACCACTTTATCTACTTTATTATTTTATAAACACATTTAAAATATGTTTTGTGATAACGAATTTATGGGTATCTACACCTTTTTCAAGTGTAATTCAGAAAGCGTGAGATATACAGGGTGCGTCAGAATTCGAACCCCAGAAAAAAATGCCATATAAGGTAAGATACCAGGAACATGGACAAAATGTTAAAAAAATTGATCTATCAAAAATTTCGAAGTTATGAGGGTTTAAAGTTTGCACTTTGACTGTATTTATTTCTGTTGGAAAAATAATTTTACAAGTTTTTTTGCTATAGATTATTAAAAGAGGAAATAAGGAAGCTGTATCCTAAATTGTAACTCTGTTCAATGTTATTTGTGGCTTTTATTGTCAAAATTTTTATCCCTTTACGAAATAATAGTAAAAAAACATATACAAGATCATCAGTATCATTAAATATAAAAAAATGTCAAATGTCAAAAAATAAATGTCAAAATTTTTTGACAGATAGAATTTTTTAAACATTTTTTTTTATGTTCCTGGTATCGCCCCAGAGAAGTAAGGACTTAAAAATTTTCTCTGGGGCGCGAGTTCTGGCGCACCCTGTATTTCAGAAAATTGTAATTCAGATTAGTCAATTGTATTTCAGAAAGTATTAATTGTAATTCAAAACAGTAAAATGAATTTCAGAAAGAATCAGATGTAATTGAGATTAGTTAATTTAATTTCAGAAAGCGTAAATGTAATTTAGAGTTTGTCATTTGTAATTGAGAATTCGACAATTGTAGGGGAACAACGGGTAACTGCGAACACCTTATGAAAAAAATTAATTACTCTTAACCTACCAATATTCAACGTAGATAAGAAAGAAAAGCCTAAGGAACTACATAAACTACAGTAAAAGAAACAGTTTAATTTAAATAATACTAAAAAACTAACACAAAACAATTTATTGTAAATTCGGCATTACTCGAAGGTTGCCGGACAGCTGGTGGGTCACCCAGCCCGAAGAAGATTTAAGAGCCAAATAATTAATTGTAACAGTAACAAAAATAGGTATGAATATTATGTGCAAAATCACAAATATAGTCTGTTGGTTTTTCCACTCCAGTGCAGAGCACCCAATCTCCACAAGAATACAACGAAACCAAATTTCATTTTCTCATGTTCTCCTCTGACCACGAGCATTTTCTCGTCGTACTTTAACGTTTGCAAGGCATCTTTAACCAAATATTATGAAAGACTTTCTAAAATATTTCAACTAAAATACATATCGGGTAATGCTAAACCCCGTGTTCGGTATTGTCCGATATGTTTATCGGTTGTTTTAGGTTACCTATAGGCAATACACAAAGACAAATATTTCAGTGTTGTCATGTAAAACCATAGATAATTATAACAGTTCTACTCCTTTTTCAAGTGCAATTCAGAAACCATCACATGTAATTCAGATTAGTCAATTTAGTTTCAGAAAGCGTAAATTGAAATTTAGATTAGTCAATTGTCTTTCAGAAAATGTTAATTGTAATTCAGAAGAGTAAAATAAGTTTCAGAAACCATGAGATGTAATTCAGATTACTTAATTTAATTTCAGAAATCAAAAATTGGAATTCAGATTAGTCAATGGTATTTCATAAAGTAATAATTGTAATTCAGAAACCATTACATGTAATTCAGAACAGTAAATAAATTCAATTTTATGTTACATGTAATCCAGAAAATATCAATTGTAATTCAGATGAGTACCTTACTGTTATCTCAAAATGAAGTTTACACATAAACACGAGTTATTTTATTTTCAGAATTAAAGAATTACTTAAGTAAGTTTATACTTGCCATTTTGCAAAATAAATAAAATATTTTATTTTCAAAGGAACTTTGGTAGTGTAATTTTTAAATAAAAATAACGAATTCTGAATTACAATTGACGAATTCTCAATTAAATGGCAAACTCTGAATTATAACTAACACTTTCTGAAATACAATTGACTAATCTGAATTTCAATTTACGCTTTCTGAAGTTAAATTAATTAATCTGAATTACATCTGATTCTGAAATTCAGTTTACTGTTCTGAATTACAATTAATACTTTCTGAAATACAATTGACTAATCTAAATTACAATTAACGCTTTCTGAAATATATCTTATGCTTTCTGAATTACACTTGAAAAAAGTGTAGATACCAAATTTAGTAAAAACAAATTGTCCTAAAGTCACACATACAAAAGGATATTAATAAACAAAGTGAAAAAAATTGTGAGCAATTATTCTGACAAAACTGCTAATAAGAAAAGGTCTATTGTTAAAATATTGATACTAAATTACAATTAAAGTTCTCTGAAATATATCTTACGCTTTCTGAATTACACTTGAAAAAGGTCTAAACTTTTTGCAAAATGTTATTTTGTATTGTTTGCTTACCTTAAAATAGTACAATAGTAAAAAATAAGACAATACGTGAAAATTAAACTGTTGCCATAACTTTTACAAAACAAGGGCTAGGTTCATAATGGTTAAATTGCGACACTCGTCGTGCAGTTTACTTTTATCCTTGAATGTTGCTGGCAGCTAAAAAAGGCCAGTATCAGTTAAAAATGTGTGTTCGGTATTGCACGCTGTTCGTGATTACCCCTCGTTCCCCTGATTCAGAATTTATTATTTTCATTTAAAAATCCCTTTGAAAATAATATTTATTTTATAGAATACCAAGTTTATGTAATTCTTTAATTTTGAAAATAAAATAATTCGTGTAAACTTCATTTTGAGAAAACAGTAAGTTGCTCATTTGAATTACAATTGATATTATATCTGAATTACATGTAACAAGAAATTAAATTTACTGTTCTGAATTACAAGTAATGGTTTCTGAATTACAATTAACATTTTCTGAAAGACAATTGACTAATCTAAGTTACAATTTACTCTTTCTGAAACTAAATTGACTAATCTGAATTACATGATGATTTCTAAATTACTCTTGAAAAAGGTGTAGAGTTAGTTTTTACATTAACATTTTCTCGGTTTTAATTTGCAAGAAACCTTCGTTTCCTTCCTTTAACTTACGTTTAGTGACATGCACACTGCTATGTGAAGGATGGGTTGTTGAGAACGTGAGCTAAAAGCCGACAAGCCAGCCTTAATGAACAACTGATGATCATACTAGGGATTGGAGACGGAAATCTTGGATTATTTGCGGTAGGTAATCCTAACAAATTACCAAAACTTTCAGAGAAAGGTGTCTTAACGTTGAATATGGCTTAACTCTAAGACGAAAATGTTATGCACGAGGTGGTACATAATTTTGTTTGGTTTGAATTTGTTCCTAAATGTTTTTATGTTTTTTTTTTTTTTTTTTTTGTAAAGCTCGATGTGTAAAAATTGCTACTTTTGATATATTTTGGTTAAAGTTGGGTATGAAAACACAAATTTGTGCATGAGATTGTTTAATAATCAGTATTGAATATACAACCAATACCCAACCCCATCCCTAACTACATTTACGCCGGCGTTGACATTTCTTTGATCTTCTCGAACGTCATATTTCGTATGTCGTTGACACTAACATCCAAGCCCGACTCTTTCGTGATAATATGTTTGACTTCAAAACCAAGAAGCGAGTCCATTCCCAACTCCAACAAGGTGGTGTTATCTTCAATCTCTTCCAAATTCTTGATACCAAATAGGCCTGCAACTAATTCGGCTAAAGTTTTCTTCTCGCTGACTTCACTGGATTGGTCTGGATAAGCACAACTGGCTACCACGGGTTCGCTTTGTTGCAAGTATTGGTCTACAACCCTGAGACAAGAGCTGAGTTTCTGCCTCACCGTTTCCAAAATCGGGTTCGTCATCTTCAATCTCACCAAAATACCAACATCGGCTAGTGGGCCCCACTCAAGAGCTAGGGCGGGGAGACCTTCAGCTTTTCTTGTCTCGCAGAGACGTTCCACGGCCGAATTGACGAAGGCGTAATTGGATTGCACAGCATTGCCTATACTTGAAGCGATTGAGGAGAACATGACGAAATAATCGAGCTTTTTGCAGAGCTTGCGAGAGAGGATATCCATGTTTTGGGCACTGAAAATCTTCGAGCCGGCTACTGCAGCGAAGTCTTCAGGACCAAGATCGGTCATGAAGCCGTCTTTGACGTGCAAAGCAGCATTGAAGATTCCTCCAACTGGTGCCAGATTGGAAGCAAAGTTTATCAAAGATTCGGCTCCTTCAAGAGTTGCAGTGTCGGAGGTGTTGGTCAAGACGGTGATCTTCTGGTTGTTCCATTTCTGGAGACAACTCGCGTGGTACCCAGATCGCACCTCACGCCGAGAATTGATGACCACTTTAGTGGCACCTCTTTCAATCATCCATTTGGTTAGTTCAAAACCAAAACCACCCAAACCGCCAATCACAATATAACACTTACTGGGGTCCATGTAAGTGCGAGGGTAAGCCAAAATCCGGTTTTCGGGCTTGGAGAAGAAACCTCCATTGTCTTTAATCTTAATCAAACATTTCTTCACATAATCTTTATCTTCAAGATTCTTCAAAGCAATTTCAATGTCGTCTTTGCCATAAACCGAATATTTGAGTGGCACCACAACACCTTCTTTCACATATCTATCAATGTCTTTAGCGATGATGTCCAAAATCTCGGGACTTTCCTCAAACACGTCATTGACGTTAATATTGTACAAAGAACAGTTGTTCTCCATCAAATTCTCGGTTTCGATGAATGTTCCCAAACTATTACCAAACTCGATAAATCGACCATTTTTCGCAATGCATTTCTTCGAGAGTTTCAACAGTTCGATCGAATTGCAGTTGAAAATCGTGTTAACACCTTTCCCGTTGGTTTTCGTCATTAGAGTTTCATAAAACGGACTACCTTCACTGTCGTAGATGATGTTATTTTCTTGAATTTTAGGGAATTTCCTCAAAATATCCCGATTTGATGAATTTACAACAATATAAACGGCACAATTCTTGTTTGTTGCGAGAGCAATCGCTGCCATACTGACATCACTCCCCGAATTGTGGATAAGAATAGAGTCTTTGGGTGAGAGGTGAGTTTGGATAAACAAGGCGTAGTAACTCTAAATAATACAAAATTTGGAAAAAAAATTACACACAACTTCAACTTACCAAAGTGTATGCAAGAGGAATCGTTGCTGCCTCCTCAGACGACAACTTATTCGAGAAAGTCCAAGTGAGTTTCTCATGGGGTTGCACTGACGTAGCTAGAGCACCTTTGGAGACCAACCCCATTGTGTTGTTTCCATTCTTGTCAACTCCCGAGTACTCCAATCCCAAAAATTCGTACTCAGCATCGCCCCCTTTTCCACTGATTTTGGCCAAATCCCAGCTGCTTATGCTTGCGAAATTTACCATAATTTCGCATTTGGTCTGATACGGGGATTTTTCCACCCATTTGACTCCACTGTTGTCCTTCATAAGACAGGCATCGGAGTACAAACGCGGCTGGAATGGTTCTACCGGTAAACGGCGGTACGTCCCCCAAGCCCCGTCTTGGTACACATTCACCGTCAGATCCTTCTTGAGCTGTTTGGCGTAAAATTTCGAATTGAGAGCAAACGGTTCAACTTCTTTGTAACTCCTGATGAGGAACAGTCTGATATTTGGGCAATACTGTTCGTGTCGAATGGTGTTAAACCACCCCACAATTCCAGAATTGAAGTCTTCGTTAATAAGGTAGATGCGTGATTGTGGAGAGCGGTATTTTTTAACGGCCATTTTCAAGTCTTTGACCCAATTATAGTTGTTGTTGTTTGCCATCACGACTGTGTAGTTTTCAGGGAGATCTTGAGGACGTCGAAGCAAAACGTAGATGCCGGTCTTGGTGACGTGTTGGTAAATCACATCAACATCTTTCAAATCAGGGTTTTGTACTTTTGCAAAAACAAATCGAGAACGTCTCAAATAATCCTTAAGGACGTCGCTTTGATCCTTGGTAATTTCTTGAACGATCAACATATCGAAATTTTCACTCATATTGTCATCAATAGAGTTGAGTTGTTGGAACTTTGTTTTCTTTAAATTGACAGGTTCGATGATCGTTCTTAAAATTTGGATAGCTGCATCGGACTTGATTTCTGCAACATTGAGGTTCAAATACTCGGTTGTGTTCTCTATGACGATTTGGGAAGCCACATCAAGAGCATGGTGGAAGGAATCTGCTTCTTTCTTGGTGTCATTGTTAGGAACAAAAGTGTACTTTCGCAAACACGGTTCAACGTCAGCAACCCGTCTCTTGATATTAGTCACTGTCAAGCTCCTCAATTCAACACCTCCACATTTCGCAGCTTTTAGATGTTTGTTGTAGTTGAGAGTCACAGTATTGTTGGCACCAATCGATTTCAAGTGTTCTTGTGGATTGATCACGATTTTTTCGTAGACGGTGGGGAGACTATGACCTGTGGCTTCAATACTTAAGATGAATTGGGTCATACTGTCGATGAAAGCCACCCAATTATCATTCCATTTTAAGGTTGCTGACCGGCCATCGAGATCACAGCTTTGAACACCTTGGAAAAGACCATCGTAGTCAAATCCTCTCAAATGCATACAACTGTAAAAGTCTTCACTGCTGATTTTAAGCTTGTATTGACTAGGACGAGGAAGAGACGAATAGTCTAAGAACTCTTCATCGATTTTATTCACAGCTCGAATTAAACCAATTGCCAAAGGATGGTCTTCGTCATTCTCGAGACAAACTTCAAATTTACCAGTCGACCTGAAAAGATTAACTACAACACTGGTGATGGCATTTTCAGCAAGAATAACAGGTCGCAGAGTTTTGGCGTTTTCAAAAACTACCGGCAATTTATCGAATGGAATTTCCAACATTCTTGCATACGTCTGCCAAACCAAGACCTGTAAACAATTAGTCAATAAAACCAAAATCTTGATCATTTACATACAAGATAACCCGCCGCAGGTAACATAAGGCGTCCATCAGCAACGTGTCCTTCCAAATAATGATTGCTTTGATCAGTCATGTCAATATCAATCCTCTTCCCGAAGTAACTCCTCGGATTAAACCTAAGTTTGTGCCATTTCACTCTATGGTCCCATTTGACCAAATTGTTGATCATGGGTGTGTCAATACTGACGGGGAACGGTGGTGGTTTGTACAACTGTGTGACATCTAACGGACCACCAGCATTATAGTATTTCCCAACACTCGACAAGAAAAAGTCAAGATTGTCAACTCCAGGTTTGAGCAATGGCACAAGTGTCACATTTTTATCAAGTCCACGTCGCAAAATTGCCTGAAGGAGTCCCCTAGGCGCAACTTCCACCACAATAGCGTCTTTAGGTACATGCTTCAACAGTTGTCTGAAATAAACCCGGTTGGTGTAATTGTGGAACTGGTATTCGGCCGAATTATATTTCCCCAAATCGGTATTCCATTCGTTTTCGGGAACAGCTGATGGTAACCACCTCTTGGTCCTTGCTTTCACTTCAGGGAGGACTTTTTTCACAGAACTGTACATTTTTTGTCCGGCTGGTTCAAGATGCGGGCTATGAAGTGGGTAATTAGCATTGCTGATGAGTCTATTGAAGACTCCTCGAACGTTGAGTTGGTTCAAGAAATCTCTGACTGCATAATCAGGCCCAGAAATGGTAACATTGTCGTCGGAGTTGTCACACGCAATGTAGACACCTTCTGGGAGAAGTTTTGCACACTCTTCGGCCGAAAGACCGACTGCAGCCATAGCACCAGGGATTAAATTTGACGAAGTTGTAGCGTAACTACGAGCGTGGGCTATCAAGACTGCTTGTTCGGCTGTGATCAAACCATCGGCATATGCGCAAGCTTAAAAATCAAAAATTTAGGAAAAAAAACAACATTTGGGGACGAAACATACCGACTTCACCTAAAGAATGTCCGATAATCCCGGCAGGTGTGATATTCAAACTAGCTAAAACATCGGTCAAAGCTACAGAGATCGCAGTAATTGCAGTGAAAGTGTTGATAAGATTATTGAACGTTTCCTCGGTTCCGTTCATGATAATATCTTCGAGGTCGACACCATGTGGTTTCAAAGCGTTAGCACAAACCTTGATGGTGTTCCTGAACACTTCATTTTTCATCATGTCTTTGCCCATGCCTGGGTATTGGGCCCCAAAACCGGAATACACGAACCAAACTGGACGTTTCCTCGTCGATGTTTGGGTTATTTGCATATGACTGTCGTTGGATAAGATCGCAAAACCGCGGTAATTGTGATTGTCAATAGGCTTGTGGAAAATATTATCAAGAAGAGCCAGGAATTGGGCATTGGCTTTGTGTTTTACTGCTGCATCAAGCATCAATTTCACTCCTTCTTCAGATCTACCAGAAACGTGTACTAATCTATGACTTAGGTTATTGATGACTTGTTTTCGTTCTTTGAAGGGACGCAAAACGACCATGGCGTTTGCTCCTCCAAAGCCGAAGACATTCACGGCGATGAGACCCTCCGGTATGGGCATATTTTTATCAATTACCTGAAATTTAGTTTTTTTACGAGTTTTGCAATAAACCACTGACTGACCTTTAGACGCCCTTCGCAGATACCCCTCATTTCAGGATCCGGCGTTTTAAAGTGTAAATTTCCAGGAATGACCCCTTCTCGGATTGCAATGACGACTTTAGTCAACGAAACCAGCCCTGAGGTGGTTTCAGTGTGACCAAGATTGCTCTTAATTGAGCCAATCAACACGGGGGTTTTACGCCCCTTGGTGTAGAAAGCATCAATCGCAGCTACTTCTTCTACATCCCCGACTCTAGTCCCGGTACAGTGCGTCTCAACATAGTTAACATCTAAAGGATCAATATTGAAATGTTTAAAAACTTGTTGGAACATCGCCATTTGCATTTTGTGTGAGGGATGTGCCATTCCATCCCTTTTGAAACCCTCGACGTTGCACCCGAAACCGGCAAGAGTCGCATACATTCTTTTACTATCGTCGATTTTTTGCAAAACGAGAGCAGCAATTGCCTCGGATTTGACGTATCCTTTTCTGTTGGCATCAAACGACCTGCAGACTCCTTCCTTGTGCAAAACCTGCAATTTGATCAATTCCATGCTTTCTGCAGGATCGAATTGGTGCTGGACTGCACCAACAATGGCCATGTCGCATCTGTCAGCCAACATGGAATCAACAGCACTTGTCAATGCGTAAAACCCGCTCGAACAGGCGGTGTTGACAGCGAGACTGGGGCCTTTGAAATCAAAGGAGAATGAGACAACGTTGGCCATGATAGCCGCAGATCTTGCGATGATCCCTCCACGGTAGTCCAAGTCGGAAATATCATTCTGGGTGACGGCGAGGAAAACCCCAACGTTTTTTCCACGCAATTCGGTGGGGTTTAACCCAGCATCGAGGACCGCTTCGTAGGTTACTTCGAGGATTTTGCGCAATCGGGGGTCGCTCGTGTTGGCTTCTCGGGGGTTGATGCCGAAGAAAGCGGCGTCGAAGTATTCGAAATCGTGGATTATTCCAAGACGAGATGAGGTTTCCAAGCTTTCGCAGGACCATCTGTCGTGGCTGTTGGATAGGAGGTCTACACCTCCCAGAAGGCCTTCTTTCAACTCTTCGACGTTGGCACAGTTGGGGAACCGGCCGGCCACGCCAGTGATACCAATATGTTCAGCATTGATCGGCCTTTATGATTTTTTATCATTATTTTTTTTTTATTTTTGAAGAGTACTTACATTTTTGCTGCTCTTTTTCACCTTTCCTCAACCACACTGAAACTAAAAGTGCTGTTCTCGGACAGAGTGTGCCAATATATAGAGCGATAATTTTATCCAGGTTAAAGAGCAAGATAATATAATTCACAAGGTTTTCTATTAGTTTTAATTTTTGCAATTTACTATTGTTTTTGTGATTGATATGACCATCCGGTATCTATACAACTTTTAACTTAGACTTGGAAACTGTTTTTTTATTATTCATTATGCAGAATTTGACATTGTGGTAGTAAATGGATGCGAGAATTATGTGCAAATATATTTTGCAGAAACCCTTAAACAATCTCAAAGTGAAAATTAAGATTTTAGTTTTAGATTTAGTAAAGTTTTTAGTTTTGGGTAACCAAGTTTTGATTTTGAAATGAGTGTTTATTGTATTAATTTGTATCAAATTTGTATCATAATGTAAGAGGTTAATAAACGTTAATAAACGAACAAACAACAACAACAAACAAACTTTAAAAATTAATTACTTGGTTTGTTTTTTAATAATTAAATAAAAAAAATAATTTT
>NW_025400985.1:11931799-11991066 GCF_015345945.1 Tribolium madens | reverse complement strand
AAGAGTAGGTATGTTAAAAGTAAAAACAACTTTTAACTTTTTAAAAACTAAGCAAATAAAAAATAAACATAAGTTCTTATTGTAACATATTTTTGGGGTATGCTGTATAGTTGAAAATAATTTCAGGGGATGCACTAGTTTGGTTTTTATCAATTTTTTATATAAATTTCTTAAAATTTTTAAAACTAAATCTGAATAATGAACTTTACCAACTTGCTGGGCCACCTGTATATCTAGGATCAATTTACAAGAAACAGTTTTCTCATTAAAGCCAATAAATCGACCCCTAAAAGGGTAAATAGTTTAAAAAATTCTGTTGCAGAGCAGTATTAAACTTTTTTAATATTATCAGTTTTTCGTATTCTCTTTTAATTTTATGTTTTAAATTGAAGATTTTGGAGTTGAAAAATAATCAATACAAATTGGGCAAGCATTTCCATCACTTTTTAATTTTCAAAACAGTACAAATATTATTATCTTAAATTCCAATGTTTCAAGATATTTTTTTACCAGTAGGTATGTAAGAAAATAAATGTAAATATGTATTTTTAACTTTCGGTTACTTCGTCACCCTCTTCGTATGGGAATTTTTAACAAATATATGATAAACAATAAAGAAGACAAAAATAAATTCGGTTACAAACGGAAGTCAATTATATATTAAACGACAATACTCCTCGTTTTAATATTGCACTAAAAAACTGCATTGTTAATTGATTTTATAAACAAATTGTGAATTTATAATAGTTATTTATTATACAAGACGATAAAGAAATTGTTTATCCACGAATGAAAAGGTTAAGTTTACGAGTGACGAAGTCACGAGAGGACTTTTTTCACGAATAGATAAATAATCTTTATCGTCGTGTATTTCTTGAATGTAAACAGTAGATAAAATTTACTTTATTTTACTAGACGATAAAAGACTACTTTATACTGAAATTAGTTGATAAAAGCACTCTTTAACATTGAGTACAAAATAAAAAAATTAATGTGTTAAACCAACAGTAAATAAAAGAAATTCGCTAAAAAAATAATTATTTATTAAAAAAAACACTAACAGTTTTTGAAAATAAGTTACAATAAAGCTAACATAACTACTTTTAGTAGTATATAAATTATTGAAATAAGATTTTACGAAATAAGATTCATTTCCTGCTCTAGTCGAATTAAAAAAAAATTCCTTGACGTGCGTAGATCAGATAATGAATATTCCAATGCTCAAAAAATTCGAATTAAGTCAAGGCACAATTAGAAAACTTTGGTTTCTTGCCAAACCCGCTGATATATTATTCAAAAATGGTGCATTCCGGCACACATGTGCTGAAACAAAATAAGAAATGATGCTCCCGGATCGTGTGGAGAGGCCAAGTCGACTCCGGGACAGTACCGGATCTTTGATAGATGTTCCAAGCTCCGGTCGAATACTAAGTGGCCGAAGTTAAGCCTCCTCTCCACCCCACACTAACGTAACTTATTGCATATATCAGTTATATTTCTACTTTCGCTTGTGTGAACACTGATAACATCGCAGATTTTATTTTTATTGCTCTCGAGAGTAAAAAACGAATAAATCTGGTTAAAAATTAATAAAAACGGTGAGGGTACAATATGGTGCACTATTTACACTTCGTTGAACATCATTATGGACAAAATCACCCCAACTTGAGTCTGTAAGTAACAAAATTGATCTTGGCGTTTATCTAACGCCTGAATAATTGCTGCAGATTGCCAACATTTGTTACACTTCTTGGTATTGATTGCCTTTATTTCTCCCAAACCTATTAATAAAAGAAACAAATCTTTTCCTAAAGCGGTAATGGTAATTATTTATCACTCAGCTTAACGATTTTGTTAACTGGAACACCCTGTATAATATACTATATCAATTATATAAAATAATTGACGAGCTGGCCTTGATTTGACATGTGCATTGGTTGTTCTAATAAGTCACATAGACATTTACATACATCGAATACAATGCTTCAAACATTAATTTTTCATCTATTCTATTTTACTTTTATGTAATAGAGATTAACATAATAATTCATTTTTTATTACTCATGCACTCTTACTGTCTAACGTTTTACTAGTAATAGAATAACCTTGATTTTTACGGTTGTAGAAAAAATTACGTATAAAACTTGTGCGCAAAGATACTTGTTTTGCGTTCTGATTTGTTGAGAGACTTGAGGTAGGTCTGGGTGTGACTTATATTTTTTAAAACATTTAGTTTTATATTTTTATTGTAAAAATAGATTTACGCATACAGGGTGTTACTTAGAAGTGATCAAATTGTGCAATTCTTAAGTGCACACATTAATTTTTTTAGGTGTATTTTACTATAGTAAAAATTTCGTTAAACTAGAACTTACAACTGGCAGTCACGTTTTTTTTCACTTTGAACGACTATTCTTTTTTTTTCACTTTCTCACATAATTGAAACAAATTTTCATTTGACATACATCACATAACATTCGTAAAAGTATCACTGATTACTTCCACAATGTTTCGTTCTATTTACACAATTTTGTATTTTTTAAAACAATGTTGGGACAATGACATGGCTGGCTACAAATATTGGGTAATAAAGAATAATTATTGTCGCAGGTGTAAACTATATAATTTTTATTGCAGCAGACAAAAATGTAATTATTTTTCCAAAATGAGTCCCAATTTGAACCGATAATATCGATTAAAAGCTTTAAAAGCATTTTTTTGTACCAAAAATATGAATGGGTGAATGATCACCCATTTTTTTTATGTATTCCTCAAAAACTATATTGGTCCTAGTTTTAGATTCGTGGAACAATTCTATATAAGATAAGAGCAAATTACAATTTTATAGCTTTTGCTCAATTTTGAAGGTGAAAATTTGCTAAAAAATGTAGACTTTCTAAAAGAATTATAAATACTTACAAAAAGTTGGACAAAAATTATATTTGTGATACCTAATTACATTTTGTTTCAATATTTTCTTATTTCACTTTGACAAGTGTAATACAGAGTCAATAATTAGAAAAAAAAATTGAAACATTGTATTTTTAGAGTACTACAGAATACAGCGTGCCTCAGAACTCGCCCCCCATAGAAAAATGCCATGTAGGGTAAGATACCAGGAACATAGAAAAAATGTTAAAAAATTCTATCTATAAAAATTTCGAAGTTGTGAGAATTTAAATTTTGCACTTTGACTCATCAGTATCATTAAATGAACATAAAAAAAATGACCAAAATAAATTTTTGACAGATAGAATTTTTTAAACATTGTTTCCATGTTCCTAGTGCCTATCTTAGTTGAAATTTTTCTCTGGAGCGCGAGTTCTGTATAGTAGATTTACTATACATGATATCGATTTTTACTGAAGTAAATTTATAATTATGGTTAAAAAAGAAACAAAAAATCATAGAACCAACGTAGAAAATTCAGTTGCTAACCCGGTCTTAATTTTTAATTGGCGCAGTTAGTAGAAAAAAACTAAAATTTAAAAAATTAGCCTGCCGACAGTAGAAAAAGTTTTACTTTCTCGGTCTTTTACAATGTTTTTGACTTCATATATAAAACTAATTTTTTGACTTACCTATCAAATTAAAATCTAACTAATTAAAAAAACGTGTTGCAAAAAAAGTGTTTTTAGAGTATCGTAGAATTTCATTTAACAACTTCTTTTATCTTCTACGCTACAAGTAGATTAGTATAATTGATACTGACTTGCACTAAATTAAGTTTAAAATTATGGTTAAAAAAGATACAGAAAAAGTCATAGTAGCAATGTAGAAAATTCGGTTACTAATCATTACAATTGAAGCAATTCAACAGTAGAAAAAGTTTGATTTTCTCGCCCTTTCTCAACATTTTATTAATCAAAAATTTGACGACGTATAAAATTAGTAGTTTTTTCCGCACCCCTCAAATCAAAATCTAACTAAAAAAAAAGAATCGTGTTGTAAAGTCAATGTTTTTAGAGTATCATAGAATTTTATTTAATTTTTTTTTTTAATCTTCTTCAAGTAGATTAGTATAATTGATACCGATTTTTACTGAAGTAGGTGATAATTATGGTTAAAAAAACCTGGTGTGAACATCACACGACTTTCCTTATCCTACTTATTTGGAGAAAAAAAAATGCGTTAGTGCCAACTGCCGGATTACACGCGAAATAGATCATAGTTGTCGCGGGTTCGAGTCTGGGGTCCAGTTTTTTTTTTACTTCAGTACCCATTATTATTATTATTTTATCACGTTTTACTGTTTAATAAGGTATATTTCATAATTCTAAATAATTTGTATCCCCATGAATTTATTGTATCTTCAACCGTATAATTTTGCGACCGCTTTACGGCCGACTTTTGGCCTTTGCGGCCGAACGACGCAGAAAATTTATAGTTACTAAACTAAGTCTTATTTTTTAATTGGTGCAGTTAGTAGGAAAAAAAGTAAAATTTAGAAGTAGCAGTTTTTCAGAATCGTGTCGCAAAATAATATTAACGATACTTGAAACGATAAGAGTTGAGATGGGATTAAGAACCAATACAATGCAAGTTGTCATAAAGTGCAATATCGACTCGACTATAAGAATTGCAGTATGAAGCAAGCTCTTGGTTAAAAATAAAACATGAGAGAGCTCAAATCCTCGTCGAGTATTGCCAAGATTTGATTGTCTCTGTTCGGGCCAAAATAAGTTCAGGATTTTTCTAATTTAGGATCAGAGTTCTATTCTAGGCAAGATTAATTTATTTTCATGCAGCTTTAAGCCAAGAATAAGCAAGACAATCGTTGTCTTCCGTCGGGATAACAATGAAGGATTAGCTTCTGTTTGCCAAAGTGGGACTTTAATCGATGATGAAGCCAAACTTTCGGAATTGTTTTTATATTAGCGAAATTTAAGTTATCAATCAATTAGATCTGTGCTTAAGGAATGTTCGAAAATGTGCGGCAATTTTAATCCTGGGATTTTTCTTAATTACATTTTTCTTTGTCACTTGCATTCGCAAAAAGTTCCCTAATTGATCGACGTCATTTATTAAAAGTTTTCGATAATTCCAGTTAAAATTGAAAAGTGCCACTAATCAATTGTAATCAATCCAGATAATTTCAATGAGTTGAGGACTCGACAACACTTTTTCGATTTCTCTTTTCACTGGTTTCCTTCAAAAGTTTTTTGCCTATTAAACTCATTAGTTCAACTTCAGGAGCACAAACGCTTGAACGAAACCTATTTTTGATTTTCTGTACACAAAACTTCCACGACTCTTTAGAAAAAAATTACTAAGAAGTTTCATGCAAGTTGTGGAATTCATAAAAGCAAACATTTTCTTAATCAATTGTTTACTTTTACATAACGATTCAAAAATTCCATAAAACTGCCACAAAACAGTAAGGCAAAATGAATAATTTATAATTGTGGGTCAACCAGTGTATGCAAAATTTTCTCACATTTTATGCAAAATGAAAATTATTCAGAATACTGCTATTTTCTACATACATTTAACCAAAAGTAAAAAAATGAACAATTATGGTGATTCACCAACACATTCAGTGAGTATAAAAATTCTAAACAGTTTTTTTACACATTTTTACAGTAAAGTCAACTTAAATTTCAATCTTCTAAAGGTTTTTGAAGGCTTTCAGCCCTCGAGTTTCATACTTATTTAATCATTTTTCGTACATTTTCATCGAGAAACTTATTGAATTCAAAAAATTTAGTCTAAAATAAGTTATTTTTTTATAATAGAGTGTTTTTAACAAGAAATTCGTAATATACAGGCTGTTCCGTCTAAACCCCACTTTAGAAGTATTGGGAGTTGGAATAATTGTATTTATTTGAAAATTGGTACATAGCCATAAACCATTAAGTCCTCCTAAATGAAAATATTTTCAAGATGGCGGCACTTCCGGTTATACCGGAAGTCGGTCTCAACTTTCTTATTTTAAACGGAAAGGTATATTTTTTACTGCGTTTTTGGATTAATCGGGTTATTTTAAGGGAGTTTTCAGCTTTCCCTATACCTAAATTTAGCCGTTTTTGAAATATTTGGAGTTTTTCAAAAATTTTTGGATTTGCACCTTCCACTTTAAAAACCGGTAACTCTGCCATTTTTTAAGATTTTAAATTCGTTTTTTTTGGCGTTTGAAAGAGAAAGCTTAGATCCTTTTTCTGATGTTTTCAAATTTTGAAAAAAAAATTAACAAACCATAAAATTTTAAGGTTACTTTTGTAATAATTCAAATACCCATAACTCAATTTTTTCAAATGAAATATCCCAATTTTTATTATACTAAATGGAGGAGAATTTAATTCTGCATCGATCTGTATTAACATTCCCTATACCTAAATTTAATAATTTTTAAGTTATGGTGACTTTTTGTTGAGACTGCCGAAAATCTGTTATTAGCCACATTCGTTTTCGTATACTTTGCTATGGAAATAAAAAATGTCAAAATTGTTTCTCAATAAATGTCGACAGTGACTTATTATTTGCCAAATAGTGCCAAAATATGGAGAATCAAAGTTATACAAACTTAATTATTATTGATAGGTTCTACCATGCAATCATTATTTAAAGCTAACAAGTGAGAAAAGTTTATTTTTGTTTAATGAACGATATCGTAATTTTGTTACACTCTCCATAAATACAAAATAAATTAATTAAATCTAAGTTTGAGTAGCTTTGACTCTCCATATTTTGGCACTATTTGTCAAATAATAAGTCACTGTCGACATTTATTGAGAAACAATTTTGACATTTTTTATTTCCATAGCAAAGTATACGAAAACGAATGTGGCTAATAACAGATTTTCGGCAGTCTCAACAAAAAGTCACCATAACTTAAAAATTATTAAATTTAGGTATAGGGAATGTTAATACAGATCGATGCAGAATTAAATTCTCCTCCATTTAGTATAATAAAAATTGGGATATTTCATTTGAAAAAATTGAGTTATGGGTATTTGAATTATTACAAAAGTAACCTTAAAATTTTATGGTTTGTTAATTTTTTTTTCAAAATTTGAAAACACCGAAAGAAAGATCTAAGCTAAAAAAAATTAAAAAATAGCAGAGTTACCGGTTTTTAAAGTGGAAGGTGCAAATACAAAAATTTTTGAAAAACTCCAAATATTTCAAAAACGGCTAAATTTAGGTATAGGGAAAGCTGATGAAAATTCCCTTAAAATAACCAGATTAATCCAAAAACGCAGTAAAAAATATACCTTTCTATTTAAAATAAGAATGTTGAGACCGACTTCCGGTATAAGCGGAAGTGCCGCCATCTTGAAAATATTTTCATTTAGGAGGACTTAATGGTTTATGGCTATGTACCAATTTTCAAATAAATACGATTATTGCAACTCCCAATACTTCTAAAGTGGGATTTAGACGGAACACCCTGTATATATAATTATATAATAAGAATATATAAAAGTAAATCAGAAAAGTGTAAATTTAATATAAAATGCGTTATTTTATATTGATTATTGCAAAATTATTTCTGAAAAACGATATTTTTGTTTACTTCGAAAGATATAATGCGTTTTTTTATTAAGAAACTCACAAAATTTAAAATAAAAAATTGCAAAATTAAATCTGGAAATGTGTTACTCTGATCTATTTTTATGAATACAAAGCGTTATTCAACGCAAAATTAAATTCAAAATTTAAAAAATTGCTATCACGAGAATTTTGAATTTAGTCTAAAATGTGTTATTTTCTATTAATAAGTGTTTTTTTAATAAAAAAAAACGCATAACATTTATAAAATTCAACAAATTTCGTCAAAATAAAGTAGAAAAGTATAAAATTTGATCTGAAAACGTGTTGTTATTACTTATTTTCATAAATTCAAAGTGATTTCCAACAAAAAACTATATATTTACATTTAAGAAATGCAAAACAAAATATAAAATGACGAAATTTGATCTAAAATGCCTTATTTTCCATGGATTTAAAAGTTTTCACTGGGAAAGTGACACAATACGACATATTTCGTTAAAATAAGATAGAAAATTGCAAAATTATTTGAACTAAATGCAATATTATTGTTAATTTCAAAAGATTAAATGCAATGTTTTATTTAAAAATGTGAAAATTTGATCTATTTTTTGAATTCAGTGTTTTTCAACGAGAAACTCATAAAATTCAAAAGATTTCGTCAAAATAAAGTAGAAAAGTATAAAAAAATTCACCTGTATTTACAAATTTAAAGCGTTTGTTAATAAAAAAGTAACTGCATTTAAAAAAATTGTAATGTCAAAAATTTGATCTAAAATCAGTTATTTTCTATGGATTTAGAAGTTTTTTACTGAGATAATCTCATACGACACTTTTCGTCAAAACAAGACAGAAAAATGCATAATTATTCCTAAAATCCGATATTAAATTAAAAAAAAATATATTCGAAAAATTTTAAGCGTTTTTCATCGAAAAAATTACTGAATTGAAAAATTTTTGTCAAACATTTCGGTGAAACCCTAAACATTAGGAATTTATAATTTCATAATTTGACCTGTTTTTTTATTTTAGCAGAGAACAACGGAAAACTTAAATCGCACCTAAGTGGACATATTCTGAAAAATCTGAAAATAGTAAAAGAATTGGGAAATAATTTCAGGGAAAATCTCTTCCACCCTAACTGCATATTATTTGAGTTTGTAAATTAGTGTTGCATTTTAATCATGTAGAGTGAATAGGAGTCAAAGAATGTTAATTTAGCATCAGATCTGTTTGTTGAAAATTTTAATATATGTGAAATTTCCAAGTTACAGTGTGGTTGCGAACCCCACGACCGCGTTTTCACATTAAGAAACTTATATTCATCCTTACTTCGTGCATTGTTGTAATCAACATTCTTTATAGTCTTAATAAAGTCTTATATCCCAACAGGCAGTTTCCCAATTTGCGAGAAAATTTCAAATTTAAAAACGTGATCCAACTTTTTGCGAGGATAGCGCCAATCCTTTCACAATTAGTAAACCTCTCAAACTAAATGGGTAATAACGTCATTTTGTATTTAAAGTTTCTCAATTATGTTGCTAAGTACTTTGTATGGAATGAATTTTAAATAGGGAAGAAGGAGGTGTTTTTGTGCGCCGGGAGAATCACCCCACATATTCATTTTATGTTAGTATTAATTCAGGCCGCACAGCTTAAAACCTTATTTCTAATTTATAACTTTACAAAGTTACAAACACTTTGAATATTAATAAAGAATGTCTATTTAACGCTGTTTTACAGCTCTCGAGAGCTCACAAATAAAATTACTTGTTTCAGAAAGTCAGTGAGAAAAAAATTGTTCATGAACGAATGCTCAGTCGACGGTTTTACTGTTTCATATCTAATCTGGGGGCAAAACCGGCCGGCAGGGCATTATTATTAAGGCAACTAACTGACGTGATCATTAGGAAACTTTTAATGATCAATTAACACATTGCTATTCTTGTTGTGTATGACATTTCATCTCTTTCTCTCGCTCGTAACTGCAAACAAGCGTTTCGTGAGTGTTAAACTTTTTAAAATAGGTCACGTTATGTCTACTTTGTTTGATACAACTTTTATTAGTGTTAAAATTGTAAAGTGGCCTCTGTTTTTGAAACTAAGTTGGCAATATTGACTACAACAAACGTCACAATTTTATCGTCATGTTAGGAAGGAAAAATAACCATAAAGTCGCGGGCAATTGTTTTTTTTTAGGGACATATCTATCAAAAGTGACAGTTCTTGAAAAAGTCGGGTTATAATTCATCGCATATTAAATCTACAGCGCCTGTCAACCTGTCAAAATTGTTAACACAATTTAGTTATTTCTGCTACCAACATAGACACAACATACACAGTAGAGGTGACAGGTTAGGAGCTGCCAACTTTGAATAAATTAAATGGCCACTATAAATTGACCGCGACTTTAATAATATTTCACTTTTCTTTTACAAATAAGATTTATGTAGCTGAAGTAATTTCTTTTCTAACTCTAAATTTTGCTTCTTCCTACTGTAAAAATGTTAAAAACTGTTTTCAATTTAAAACGTAGTAAGCACAATAATACCGCTCCCGAGTTGAAAGTCACACACCGAGTTATAAATCTCCTCAACGTTCAAGTAACTTAACAGAAATAACATAATGATAAATTGCAGTATTTTATTGTGCAACTGTCTAATTGCAACCACAAAATAGAATTCGATAAACCTTGTCCTTTAAAATTCCATCAACAATATGTCTTCTCCAATCTTTCTTGTAGAATACCTCGTAATCGCAGCAATAAACCTTCTAACCTATCTCAACCTTAATGTCCTTCTTCCTTTTCTCCCTCCCTATTCTTGTTTACAATCTCTACTCTCATCTTTTATCACACTTGAACCAACTTTCCTTTTTATATTATCAAATGACCATTAATGAAATGGAAGCTTTTTCAAGGTAAATAAAAGCGTGAAACTTTAGGATTTTCAGTATCTTGGTTTCCAGGAACTGTATTTTAAATAAACTTTGGGACTTTGCAAAATGTCGAGATCAATCGCAGAAATTTAGAGTCGATCATTGTTTCATTTGTTATATTTTTTGACCTAAATTTAAGGTACGGGAAACTACTATGTCGTAGAACATTTTAACCCGTCCCATCTTTTTTACAAAGGTTTTTTACTTTCCCTTTTTTTTCAAAAATTCATTTTAAACATTATTTTTTTTAACTTGTCAACGTTTTATGCACTTTTTCTATTTTACGTCTTTAACAAGGCTAATAACGAACTTGTTTGTTTGTATGTTATATTATGTTTTTTATGTTGGTGGCAATGCCGTTGGAAGCAAACACTGCTATGTATTACCAATGACGCAAAATTCCCTAATGTGTTTTTTTTATTAGATTTAAATTTTGCGCGCTGACTTTGTTACTAGCCTTGAGAAGACCCCTAGGAACTCAGAAAATGTTTTTTGGTCCGATTTTAATATGATTACAGCGACCTACTAAAATTTATTATAGAAATCATTGTGTGGGGCAGACTTTAACAAATTGTAGATTTTATGCAAAGTTTGTACAGATCACTGTAATTATGTACAATTTTCTTTACTAAACGTTGGTATTATGGGCAAGGGTGTTTACGTTGGCTCACAGTGCGCAGTGCAATCGCAAACAGTAATAGTGTTGCCAACTTGGAAATTTTTTTACCAGTTTTTGCAGATTTTTATTTTTATTTGAAAATTAATAAACAGATTTGAGGAATGTCTTAAAATTAGAAATTTTTTGTAGCAATACATTAAATATTAATTTTTTTATTTGCTATTTTTTAAGTATTTTTTTAGTTTAATTTAAAAAAAATAAGAATTTATTAAAGTTTTTTTTGGACACTGTTGTATCAGATTTTTGTCTTTGTTTTGAATTCGGTGATCTTTGAGAATTTTGGTGAGCCGCAGTTGGCAACGCTGGTCCCTAACTGTCAAGTTTGACAATCTTGAGTGTGTGTAAACAGTGTAAATATTTAATAAAAAATCGAAACGAAATATTCAGGTTTGTAGAAATAATGTGTAAAATGTTTATTTATATCCAACGTACAAACACTAATTGTAAAACTCCAACAGCAGATAAATAATGGATGAACATATCAAAAACATCATAAAAGGAGGAAAAGAAGCTGAAGAATCCTTAAAATGTTTCGTTGAAGAGGTATGCGTAAATATTCAAGTAAAGTTAATATAAATAATACTCTTAAATTGAAGGCTTCACAAATATTCGAGTTCCCAGAACTGAACACAAATAACCAACGTAAACAATTATGGGAAGCGTTATTTACATTAGCCAATACAGCCAATACGGAGATTACATTAACTAATTGCTTTATTGCAATTCGTATATTAAGGTGACATTATCGTTTTGATAATATGATAACGTAGCACAAATGAATTTCAGTCGAGAAAAAGTGGGCCTGAACGAGTTGATAACAGAAGAATGGTTCAAACTGATCCAAAAACACTCTGGTTTGGATGATTTGAACTACAAATTTAATGCCAGCAAGTTATCATTGGCAATTGAAGTAGAAAAATGCCTATGCAATGTGGTATTCAACAGCCCTGTTGCAGCAGGACTGTGTTGCAAGAATGGCATCCTTGAACAGTTAGCTCAACGTATAAGAAACCCCCGAGAAAACAAAATACCGGAAGAAATCAGATTTTACGACGTCAAACTCATTTTCCTCCTCACAGCTTTGTGCTCTGAAATTCGTTCGAAAGTGAAAGAAGAGCTAAAAGGAATTGAATCGTTGATAAAAATGCTTGATGAAATGTTAAAAGAAGCGGCGCAAACATCGCCCGAAAAAATCATTTTGGATGTGAGTTAATGATTTAGTAAGATTTGTAATCAGTTTTTTACTCTAGGACCAAAAAGTTGACTTGGCTTGTGAAATATTCAAAGCTCTGTTTAACATAACGCTAAGCTACGGCATTTATGACGATAAAGAAGAGAACGAACAATGTGAGCATTTAGTCGCTCTACTAAGAATGTATCTCCTTGTGCCCACAAACGACAAAGAGAAAGGCCTTGCGTTGAAAAACAATGTTATAAATTTATTAACAAACATGCCTAATGACACATTCAAAAATCTGATAACTCCAATTCAGCCGGGCCAAAACCTGAAACCCAAATTCCAATTCGAGGGACAAAATATGACGGCTTTTTACGAAATTCTGATGGTTTTGAAGAGTAAATTTAACAATGTTGAGGTAAGTATTGAGAGAAATCAAACCAGTTTCTTATTCATTTGTAATTTTACAGGGGGTCACAAAACAGTACGAAGTTTTATGTCCTGTGGTCACCGTTTTGTTAAAAGGTGCCAACAGCGAACGAGCTATAAGAAAATACCTCCGACTCCAAATTCTCCCACCTTTGAAAGACGTCCACAATAGACCCGAGCAAGGTTCCACACTTCGTAATCACTTGTGCCGCCTCCTAACCACTCCTATAACCCAACTCAGGGATTTAATAGCCGATTTGTTGTTCATTTTGTGCAAGAAAAGCGGTAATAGGGATCGTAGAATAATTTAGTTCAAGTTTCAAATGTCTTGTTTTAGTCAAAAGGATGATCAAGTATACGGGGTATGGTAACGCTGCTGGTCTTTTTGCCCAAAGGGGTTTACTAGGGGGGCGGTCAGATAAAGGCGAGGCTGACTATAGTTCAGGCAGTGAAGGGAGCGAGACTGAAGAGTATGCGGAGTTCAAACATGGGATCAATCCAGTGATTGGGTGCTACGAGGAACCCCACCCCAATGCGATGGAAAATATGACCGAAGAACAGGTAATGTTTTACTGGACAAAAAATGACTTGCTCTCCACACATATTATTTAACTTAAAAGGCAGTTTAAGACGTCTTAAGTCTCTAAAACATAATGAAAAACTTATAGTCCCAGATTTTTTTTACAAATTAAATTTCCTAATTAAAATAAATATAATTTCAAACAGTTTTCAATACAAAAGCGATTAATTAATAATATGACATATAGGGTGTCCCCGTTTGGTTAAGGAGTAAGATAAGAACCAGGAACACGAAAAATGTTTAAGAAATCCTATACCACAGTATAGAAAAACATTTCATGTTAATGTGGATCAAGTATGTTGTAGATGTCTAAATGCATTTAATTTAAAGGCCAATTCACATAAATAGTGTCATTAATGTCATTAAGACCAAATTTAATCTCATCAATAATGACAAAAATCTTTATGTTTGCTACCCTATGTTGATTACGTTGTTATTTTTAATTATTTTTTGCTACCTGGGGTACACATTTATTTGAAAAAACAATTTTTAGGGAAGATTTTTTTTGTATCTACAAAGTGATCAAGAATGAATGAATATGTTGGCATTCTTCCCTATTTTAAGGATACCATTGGAGTCTTTAACAATCTTGAGATGTTGTACGTCAAGTATTTGTCAAGCAAAACAGTATTCGGTTGCAGTGTTACAAACTATTAACAAAAATACTTTCAAATCTGTTGCCAACTTAAACAGTCCTAAATGATCACCCTGTATTTATAACAGAATAATGTTACCGAAGATCTTGTATACGTTTTTTTTTTATTGTTTGTACTTTTTGTGTGTACTTTTGGATACCTCTAATTTGGTTCCAAATGAAATTTTAATAATTTTGGTGAAATGCTCTAAATTCAATTCAAATTTAAATTTAAATCAGTCTAAACTGACGACCATTTATTGCCGAAACATGTTCCTGCGACGTTAAATTATATTTTTTTTTTACAATTGGGGAAGCAACTTTGTAAACTTCAATTATTTCAGTTCTAAAAAAAAACGACCAGATTTAATCCAAAACAGATATAAGCTAATAACTAATAAGAAAATGAATTTTACGCTGTACTTACTGTTTTTGAAAAAACAATTTCGTTTATTAATTTTAAACAAATATGTAGTTACTAATGAGTATTTATGTGAATGTAAGCATGTAAATAAACCAAAATTGAAAAAAAACTTATTTCTTAAAGTCGATAAAACTTGGTTTACAATGATATTTATAATTACAGAAAGAATATGAGGCGATGAAATTGGTCGAATTAATGGACAGTTTGACCAGATCTGGGACCATACAACCATGTCGAGTGGGGGAGGATGGAAGGCCACACCCCATTGAGCACGTTTTGCAACTTCAAGAGGGGCTCAAAGCGCAGCAAGTTCACAATGAGGGTGACAGCGATGATTAATTTTGTCTCAATTACATGTCGTAAATCTAGTCTATATTTTCGCCGACAAATTAGCACAGAAGTCGTAAATTTGTCTAGATGTCGTGATTTAAGAATACAAAAATTTCAGAAAATAGTGATTAACTCTTATGTGTATTCATGTAATGTTATTTATGTTGTAAATAATTCTTGTTTTTAATGGTGAGAAAGAAACAAAGTGGCATTTAATTTAAAAGATAATATAATTAAATAGGACCAGTAAAAAAGTTGCAATTATAATTATACTCATTCGTTTTTGAGACCCTTTGCCTCCATGCACAACCTGGAAATGAGCCCCGACATTTGCACCAAGGAGCATAAACCATCAACAACCCTCGTGTGCGTAATCGCAATTTGTTTAATAAACGCAAGTTTCAAAGTCTCTTCCATGTCTATAGTTTTACAAACTTTGAAAATGTTTTTAATAATATCCTCAGCTGCGTACCCCAAACTCCACAAATGGTCGATGATCTACAACAAAAAAGCAATAAAATCCTCTAAATTCCACCACAAATCCAAAACCTTATAGGCCTTTCTGACGTCGGCATTAACACAACTGTTGAGCATATCTTTGATTAACATTGGATGGGGCTCATCGCAGACTTTCAACACATTTGGGGAATTAACAACCCCGAAACCGTTGAAAGTCGACTGTAAATTGTTCAAAGCTTGTCTCATGTCTCCCTGAGCTGTGAATACAATCGCCTCTAGGCCATCCTGCGTGTACTCAACGTTTTCCTGTTGGCACACTTGTATCACCCGGGCCAAGACTTGGGCATCTGTTAGGCGCGAGTACCGCAGGATGGCGCACCGCGACTGAATCGCCTCTATGACTTTTTCGCTGTAGTTGCAAGCCAAAGCGAATCGCGTTGTATTGCTGTAGATTTCCATCGTGCGTCTGAGGGCTTGTTGGGCCCCTTCGGTCATGCTGTCGACTTCGTCGAGGATGATGATTTTGTGGCGACCAACCGGGAGGGTGACTTTTTGTTGAGCAAACATTTTTATTTTGTTTCGGACGACGTCTATGCCTCGATCGTTGGAAGCGTTCAGTTCCAAAACGGCGTCTTTGAACGCTGGGCCTAGGAGAATTCGAGCTAAACAAAGAATTGTCGTGGTTTTACCCACTCCAGGGGGGCCCTAAAAGATTTCATTAAGAATTGGTAAGAGGAATGAGTGGTAATTACGGCTATGATCAAGTTGGGGAGATTGCCCTGTTTGGCGATTACTGAAAGGCGGGTTGTGGTGTCTTCATTACCGACTATTTCCTGAAAAGTCTGAGGACGATATTTCTCAATCCTGAAAGAAAATTATAAATATTGGAGTTAGAAATGAACGTAAGTTACCAAGGAAGGTTATCTGTTTTTTTTAACGGAATCTGGCTAGACTCCGTTGAGGGACCTGCTTGTGGGACTTCTTCGACTTCCATTACCTCCATAATACCTCAAAATTGGCACAATAAATAAAATGAAAAACTATTCGTCTTCCCCCCAAAACTGAACTTTATAGGTTAGAAATTAAAATGACATTTCATGCTGCAAACGACAAAACTAAACATTATTTAAACAAATATAATTAAAATATTATAGTATTAATTAAATTAAATTACACAGTGCTACCAATTTTCTTGTCTTACAAAACTTTTAAAATTTTCTTGTGAATTTCAGATTTGAATGTAGTAAGTTTTGGACTTAGAGGTTGGTAGAGAAATATTTGTCCAGATAAAAAATTTAAAAACACACGAGTGCAAGCCGCTTTATACCTTGCTGTCTTCCTCCACTCTATTTCATTGCAAATAATTAATTTTTCAATTCCTGAGCAGATGATAATTAACGTTGGTAATTTCTAATTAACTAAAAGTACCAACCTGAGAAAGATAAGAGACAAAACTTTAATTTTAATAAAAACATTTATTACGGATTACTCTACAGGTTTAAGGGTAACAAAGCGTGAAACAATGAACACTACCACTATGGTGCTTATGACAATGGCCACCACAGTCATGTAAAACGTTTCTTCAGTGAAAATATCTGTGAATGCTGGAATTTGATTATAGACATGATCTATTAATTTCAATTGATAATTTTTATGATTCACTTTCATGCCCATGTTACCACTTCTTCTTTTTCTCTGATTTAGTCACTGGCGATGGCTTAACTTCTTCCTCTTTCACTTTACTACTAATGTGTTTGTTAAACTGCTGCAGTATTTCCAAAACTGTTAAATTGTTTGCACGAAACGTAACGCTCCTGGAACAGTCTAAATTAGGTTTCGAGGAGGCGAAATTAGTGACATTCACCCTGAATCGACTAAATCAATTTTAATCTCAGGCTCACTCCTGTCGCAAACAACGTTTGGTCTAATGACACAATTTAAGTTGGTTTCGATCACTTTTGGGGTTGATATATGGAAAAGGAAGTCTCTAGAATGTATTGATTGAAAGAACGCTTGCGCTTCAGCTAAAAATAGGCTTTGTAAGAAAAAGTGAGGTTATATTTACCTCGCCGTGACAGCATTTGGGTGAAAGGGGTCGAATTGGACTTGAATCTTTTTCACAGGTTTTAAATTCACGGATTTTAATTGTTTTACTATTGCACTAATAACACCCGCAGACCGGGAAAAACTTCCACTGAAGTAAATCGACATTTTCGCAAACAAGTGAGGTTATGTCAATTGTCATTGTCAAATGAGTCAATAAAAAGCGCTAAATTCAAAATTATACAATTTATTAATTAAAATACTTCGTACTCACTTAAATTATGAAAAAAAAAAAAAATGGACATTAACGACATCAAGAACCGGTTTCGATCCAAATGGAGGACGAATCCATACATGGGTACATCCGTGGAATAACTAACTAAAAGAAATTGATGTCCTTGATACCTAAATATAACAAAAACAAAACCAACCAAATAAATTAAAAGAAAATAAATTAACTAATCATAACGTACAAGGTGTCCAACAACCCAAAATGGTTTTTTATTTTTGAAGCAGGATATTTGGGGGCCTCAAAAAACAAGGTAGAATCCTACAAATTTATCTGTTTTACCAAAAGTAAACAAGCGAAAAAGACCTAAAATCCTTAAAAAATCACAAATTTTTATGTACCCCAAAAATCTGTACTGAATTAACAGGACAGGTCTTTATTCTTTGATATTACTGTAAGTCATGAATAACCAAAACCGAAATTGAACAGATTTAGGTAATCGAAACTGAAATCAACTTGCCGCAGAACTTAAAAATACTTTGAATTGAAACAAAAAACTAAGCCACAATTGTATTTCAGTTCCCTCTGCCTTGGATTAGATATATAATACATGTTACAAGACACTGATTGGTTTTTCCAAAAAAGTGTCAATTAAAAGCTCACCCTTAGAAATAACAGCTGTCTCAATGCGATTTTCTAGCGGTATGTTTGCCTCAACTTCCGAATCGTCTAGAACATCAGTAATATTCTTCTTTCGGAGGCACAGCACAGATGATTTCTTTTCAGAATCTATATGCAATCCCATAACAAGAGAAAGAAGAGGCGCTTTGTGACGATCATCAAAATACTTCTTAATTACTTGAAAAGCCTTCCCATTTATTATCATTAGACATAAGAAATGCAAAAATTGATACAACGATACCAACTAAATTAAAATCATTAAATGCACGCATTACAAACGCAAAGAAATCACAAGAACAACAAAAACATGACAATTTGCAATATGTGTAAAAATATAAAAATGGTTTAGAAGATATTAAAAATTCCTTTCTATGAAAAGGATAGTTGCAGACAGCAAACAGAAAGCGGTATTTTTTCGGATCCGAATGAAATGGTAGACGTCTTGATCTATTAAATGCTGGAAATGATTCAATTGAAGTATACAGGGTTATTCATAAATATGAAGCAATATTTGAACCTCAAAAATGACCTATAAAATGATGTTAATTTAAATAATAACTCGTGTCCTACCTCTACTGATAAGAATTTTACAGCCCTCGGAATGTGGGTATGGAAATTTGATTTTTTTGTAATAACTTTGGAACTATTTGACCAAATATTATAAAATTTGGAACATTTTCCTGTGACAACATACCCTTTAAACTGGTAATCACGAAAACCGGATAAATCCACTCAATTTCCGGTTCCAGCAGTTGCAGGTCACATTTTCTGTGTTTTTCCATTTTTTTGCTCTCTGAACACCAATTTTTTATTGCCCAAATCGATAGAGTAATCAATTTCGATTAAAAAACGCATAACCTTTAATATTAATCCTAAAATGGACCGTTTCGAAGATATTTTAATTTAAACTGAGGACTGCACAACGCTGAAATCAAAAAATATGAATTTTGAATAAGTGGTATCCACGGCAACCAATGACCATGGTCACATAAATCCCTGCCAAGCATCTGTTAACTTTGACAATAAATTTTTGTGAATTTTTTATGAATAAATGCAACGAGATCCATTTGGATTTATTCTAAGTTATGTTTGGAATCTGAGGTAAACTCTTTTATTAAATATTTTCGATTAATTGTCTAATAATCGTCCAATGTTAAAGTTGACAGATGCCTGACAGCGATTAGTGAGAGGTCATTTGTTACCGTGGATATCACTCATTCAAAATTCATACTTTTTGCTTTCAGCGTTGTGCAGTACTCAGTTTAAATTAAAATATCTTTGAAACGGTCCATTTTAGGGGTATTAAAAGTTATGCGTATTTTAATCGAAATTGATTACTCTATCGATTTGGGCAATAAAAAATTGGTGTTAAGAAAACAAAAAAATGGAAAAACACAGAAAATGTGACCTGCAACTGCTGGAACCGGAAATTGAGTGGATGTATCCAGTTTTCGTGATTACCAGTTTAAAGGGTATGTTGTCACAGGAAAATGTTCCAAATTTTATAATATTTGGTCAAATAGTTCCAAAGTTATTACAAAAAAATCAAATTTCCATACCCACATTCCGAGGGCTGTAAAATTCTTATCAGTAGAGGTAGGACACGAGTTATTATTTAAATTACCATCATCTTATAGGTCATGTTTGAGGTTCAAATATTGCTTCATATTTATGAATAACCCTGTATAATGAATGCGTAGAAATACTTGATAAATTGTTTAAAATGAAACTCATAAAAAAGTCAGATCACAAAAGGATGTTCTCGACGCTGGGCTGATTTCTTCACAGTCGAGGACCCTCTTTGACTTCGCCTTTGACTCCGGGATCTTTAAATCCCTCGTGAACCTTTGGAGTAATTCGACTTTTGTTTCCTTTAGGCAATTTAATTCAAAAAACTGCCAGAAATTCAGAAGCAGTTTTTTTCGTTAAATTGCCAGAAATCAAAATTCTCATTAAAATGTCAAGTTTACTTCGAAAAAAAAAAGCTCTAATAAGTGATAAAATGGATATGAAGAAACTGATAACGAATTTTCGTCAGTTTGCACGTGAACGAAAGAAAGCAAAGTTATTGAAAATCAAAATGTCGAGGTATACAGTTAAATACCAAAAGGGGGCTCAGCCGCAGTTGCAAAATGTTTTGGTGGAGATCGTAGTGCAATTTTTTTCTACAACTCTAATGACGAACTATTGTATTTTCTTCGAGACAACATTATAAGTTTTGATGATAATACCTCTGGTAGTAACACTAATTGTTGAGGGGGCGGAAAATGTACCTAATGAGTAGTCCCCCACATTAAGATTCACAGATATGTATAAGGATTTTTAATTTTTTTATTTTTTTTTAAATAAGTGGAAAATACGAGTATGTATGTAAATTGAATTAAAAAATGCCGTTAACTTTTAACTTTTTTAATACATACCTAAATATACATATGTATCGAGCGATCAAGATAATTTGTAATCGAGTCATCTTTGAATCCGAGAACGTATGTCTGTTTTTGAACTAACTGCATGTGAAACGTCAAATAAAATGACAAGTCGAAAAGTAAACGACGAGTTGGACCGTTCTTTTTTGAAGGTAAAAAAATCATAAAATTAGTTATTACAATCATCACCTTTTTGATCATGCCATTTTTACCTTTCGACTTCTCATTTTACTTGACATTTTACAGACATACGTTTTCGGATCCAAGGATGACTCGATTACAAATTATCTTGATCGCTCGATATACAGGGTGCGCCAGAACTCGCGCCCCAGAGAAAATTTTCAAGTAAGGTAAGATACCAGGAACATGAAAAAAATGTTTAAAAAATTCTATCTGTCAAAAAATTTTGACATTTATTTTTTGACATTTGACATTTTTTTATGTCTATTTAATGATACTGATGATCTTGTATATGTTTTTTTACAATTATTTAGTAAAGGCACAAAAATTTTGCCAATAAAAGCCACAAATAACATTAAACAGAGTTACAATTTAGGATACAGCTTCTTTGTTTCCTCTTTTAATAGCCTATAGCAAAAAAACTTGTAAAATTATTTTTCCAACAGAAATAAATAAAGTCAAAAAGCAAACTTTAAACCCTCATAACTTCGAAATTTTTATAGATAAATTTTTTTTAATATTTTTTCCATGTTGCTGGTATCTTACCTTATATGACATTTTTCTCTGGGGCGCGAGTTCTGGCGCACCCTGTATAGAGGGGTACTTTAATTTCCTATTTTCTATACATTTTTTTTCAACAAAAACAACAGATTCAGTTGTTACGTCTGGCTCACATTTTTTAAGAAATCATAAAAAACAAGGTAATTTTCTATATTTTTAGCACAAAAATCTGGCTCACATTTTTTAAAAGGCCATAAAAATAGGGTAGTGTCCATAAAAAATTGTTTCAATAGATAAAATGGGTCTAAAAACAGGTCATTTTCTTAATTTTTCGTATTTTTGAAAAGACCTCAATGGGCTGTTTTATCAAACTCAATAAACTAAAACTTGAAAATCGACTCATTTTCCTCAAAAAATAAGTTAGAAGTTAGGGTTAAAAATCGGAGAAAAAAGTCATATTCCACGTTGTTTTTTGATGTTTTGGTAGAAATACGAGTTTTTGTTGTATCAAAAAAACGCAAAAGACCTATTTTTTGTGAAAAGCTATGAAATTTACATATTGTGTGGCTGAAAGTGGCAAGAACCAACAGACAGAGTACTTTTTACCCTAAACCCCCTCAATTTAACACGCCCCTGAGTGAAAATTTCGTCATTTTATCGTTGAATTCGTTTAGGTGTATAAAGGTTATTCGTTGTACCAAATTTTGTCATTTTATCTACAATGGTTTCTGAAATATTGGAAAAAATCCATTAAAAGATGCACCCCTTTCAGTGGTTGTAGCTCCGTTATATAAACTTTTTCGTTACATGTTTATAGGAAACTTTTATTTTAAAATTAAATTATCTATCAACTGGTTAAATTTGTAACAATAAAAACGGAACAGCCTGTATATTTATATAAATTATTATAATTATTATTATGGTTCCAATTGTTGCAGTAATGTATTTTTCCATATTTATTTATCTCCCGCATAATATGTACATGTCGAAGAATAAAGATTTTTTATTCTTCGACACTGTCAAAATTTACGGTTTTTCTCTCGTGTAAGGAAGTTTTGACAACTGTTTGGCATTTCTCAATACGAAACGTCAGATTATTTTTAACAGATTTAAAGCAAGTTTAAGTCTTATTGAGTCTAATTCGAAGAATAAAATGTTGTATTCAACTCGTTTGAGTGTAAATCGGACGCTTTATTCCACCTCGTGGATGATAAACCACTCGTGTGAGATAATCCGTCCGATTTACACTCAAACTCGTCGAATAAATAACTATTACCTCTTGTAAACCCAATCCGGGGACATACTGTATATTCAGAATAATATTTTGAATAATTATAAAATATTTTTTCTAAAATAATATAATAATCTCTAATATGTTGAGCTATTTTAGTATTTTATTTTTCGACACTGTCAAAATTTACGGTTTTTCTCCCATGTAAGGAAGTTTTGACAACTGTTTGGCATTTTCCAAGCGTCAGATTATTTTTAACAGATTCGAAGAATACAATGTTGTATTCAATTCGTCTTTGTGTAAATCGGACGCTTTACTCTCGGTGAAATAATAAAGCGTCCGATTTACACTCGAACTCGTCGAATAAATCACTATAATCTCATTATTAGAGATTTAAAATTTACATAACATTTAATTGCACTTAACTAATTATTACAGATAAATTACAAGTTAAAGGGTTATTCAAAATTAACGATTGTTAAATTCACTCAGGTTTGTGTATCATGCTTCCAGTTTGTTTGTATTTTGCTATTTATTGTTTGTCTGCGATTGCATGACAAATTTTAATTATATGACAAACATTAATTCTTAGTTTTTATTCATTGTTACAGGTAGTTACTCTTCTTTGTTTATTACGGAGAAGGACCCATCTAGCGTTTCACACGAATTTGAAGATGTTCTGGGATGTAATACCCTTGTTGATAAAAGTGCGTTGATTTTAGCAGTTTTAAAAAAGAAGAACACACCTGTTATATAGTGACTCAGTGTAATCTTGGTTGCATACACATGCAACATCCTGTAGATATTTTGTAAATAAACTTAGTCTAAGCTCAACCGTGCTTGAGTACAAAGCTCTCGACCTCTGATCAAATCCTTATAACAACACCTTTATTGTGTACCGCACCGCGTCGGTTTGGAAAAACTATAAACTTAACTATAATGCAACAATTTTTGGAGTTGGAAGTAGATGAAAATGGAAAAGAGAAAAGAAAAGGGCAACTATAAACTGTTCGATTCACCAAAGATCAGGTTAAAAGTTGTGGAGAATGTGGAGTTTGTAGAAACTCATTTGGGTTATCAAACTAAACTAGTTTCGTCAAAGGATAATCTGATGCAGTCGATGTGGTTAGAGAAGCTATATCGGAGGCTTTTAAGCAACACGCGTACCTTTACAAATCCACATAGTCACCGTTGGAAAATGACGAAAAAAACTGTTGAGAACAATGGCGTAACCGAGATGCCTGCGAAAGAATTCCAATATGCATGTAAACTGTGGTTTGGCAGATTTGGCATGTTTTCTGAATAAGTTTCATAATAAAAAAGGTTTTCCTTCTTGTTGACGAGTACATTGTATCATATGGAAGTTGTTGATTCAAAGCTACAGTATCAAAAGCTAGAGAAATATTCTCTAGCATGAGGCAATATGCCTCATTCCCCATACAAGTAATTGGAAGGGCTTTGAAAAAATGTGATAAAATCTTTCAAGGAGCGTATATCACAGAAATTTTAGATATTGGTGATATAGAGATTTCCAGCCTACTGTGCTAGGATTTCCATGGGTTCACTGAAGATGAAGTTCTTACTCTGTTTAATCGGTTTGGTGTAGACGAGCAGTTGAGGGAAAAAGCGAAGACTAAATATAATGGATATATCAATGGGGACCAGAAACCACTATACATATAATCCTCAATTGATTGTGCAGTTTCTAGGAAATTTAGAGATGCAACAATATGGTTACATCCAGAATATGTATAAATTATTTCAAATCGATAACGTGAAGACGTTGTTAAAATCAACTTCTACAAGGTCCCATAGTTTTTCCAGACTTCGACATAGAACCGCTTGAATTAAAACATCTGCAATCTTTGCATAAATTATTAATTCATTCGAATTTGACTTGTAACGAAACAATTGTTGTTAAGTTTCTTGTATCTCTTGGGTACTTAACATATTCATTTCGTGATGAAAAACTCCAAATACCCAACGAAGAATTAATTTATGAAATTACAAAGCGGATGTGAAAGTATTTTTTTGAAACATGGTATTAAACGTGAATTGACCCAGGATTGTTCAATCTCTTTTCTTAACTAGTTAGTCTCTGTGATGAAGATGATTCATTAACAGAGTTCAAAAAAGAATTAGCAAATTTTCAAAATACTATAACCAGTCTACTTCAACAGTCAAGAATTATCGCTCCAGTGAATGAGGCAACATTACAATCTATAATTACGAGTACATTGACATGTTCTCGAAACGGATTTCTCTTCGGAAATGAAATAATAATCCCAATTTATGGAACCAAACTTGATTAAATACTGTATAATGATAAATCTGGGATTATAGTGGAGTTAAAATGTAATCCAAAAACTGTAGAAGATGCACTTAAACAGATTTTTAAACGTCACGACTGCAATGTCTTCACAATTAAGAAGTATTTTGATGATCGTCACAAAGCTCCTCTTCTTTCTCTTGTTATGGGATTGCATATAGATTCTGAAAAGAAATCATCTGTTCTGTGCCTCCGAAAGAAGGATATTACTGATGTTCTAGACGATTTAGAAGTTGAGGCAAACACATCGCTCGAAAATCGCATTGAGACAGCTGTTATTTCTAAGGATGAACGTTTAATTGGAAAAAGCAATTCGTGTCTAACATCTGTTATGTATCTAATCCAAGGCAGAGGGAACAATCGAGGCTTAGTTTTTTGTCTTCATTCAAAGTATTTTTAAGTTTTGCGGCAAGTTGATTTCAGTTTCGATCACCTAAATCTGTTCCAATTTCTGTTTTGGTTTTAGTTAATAGTTATTTATGGTATAAGTGGGTTATGTTAGATATTACCTACGAGAGGTATGTGTAACCTACGTGGGCTTGCCCGAGTAGGTTATTACCTCGAGTAGGTAATATCTAATAACCCACGTATGCCATACAACGTTTTATCCAATATTCCAGGATTTTTATCTATTAAATCTGTTAAAAATAATCTGACGATTCATATTGAGAAGTGCCAAACAATTTTGACAGTGTCGAAGAATAAACAAATTTTCCACTGATTTGCCAGGTTAGAAAATGAGAATTCGGTGGCCAACTCAAGTACAAGTGATCATGAACATGCAGCTTCTGGTTTGCAAGTCGTTGAGTCCAGAGAGATTCCTGAAATTCATTTTCACGAATTTTATTTCATCCTGCAATGGGTTATGGATGGTAATAACCCACGGTGCTAATGGCAACGTGGGTTATATCAAACAGTCTAGTTATTGCTCAGTTTACTTAACAAAAACTAACAAGTAAAACACCATATTACTATTGAATATTGGATAAAATGAATTTTACATATTTTTTTATACAATAAAGCATGAATTACAAAGTTTATATTGTTTTCGATTCCCACAAAACTAATTTTTTTTCTGATTTCGTAATATTGCGTAATTTGATATTATAATTGATTAGGAAATGATAATAATAATAATTATTATTATTATTGCCACAACAGATTTAGTATCCATTTATGGGGCAGATGGATTTCTGTAAATTGTACAAAATTATGTGCAAGTAGCTTTTATATTGAATTCGTTCCAGTTAAATATATCAATTAAATGTTCGTCACTGTGATAGTTACGACACATGGTTTGTATAGGGGCAAACTGTAGAGTATTAGTTCTTGAACAGGGTAAATAAAAAAGAGTATTAGCTCTGAAAGCTAATCTGGGTACATGCAGATATAATCTATTTAACAAATCAGGACATTCAACACTACCATTAACGATTTTATACAAAAAAAGTACAGAGAGACAACTTCTTCTTCGATCTAAGCTGACAAATAAAAATCTCACTAGGAGATCAGAGTGAGAGATACCTCTAGCTGGATAAATCCCATCCATTCTGTGTGTTAAGTATTTTAGGAAGCGTCTCTGGATTTTTTCAAGTTCCATTTTGTGCGTTTCATAACCAGGCGACCAAACAACACAGGCAAATTCTAATTTGGAATGGACAAAGGCAAAGTATCAAGTTTTTAAGATATTTATATCCAAATTATTGCAGTTTCTTATAATAAATCCCAAAGATTTTAATGACGCGGAGGGAGTGAGTATGGGATCTAAATGTTAGCTTGCTGTCGAATACGACACCCAAATCTCTTCACCTTCACCTCTTGTAATCTCTGTATGGAAGCTCCGTTAATAGTATAATCATGGAGAAATACTTCCGATTTAGAACAATAAGATACAATTGACCATTTTTTAACATTAATCGGTAGGCCATCTATAGAGCACCAGTTGTCAATTTTAAGAAGGTCTGCTTGCAGACTTAGACTTAAACTTTATTAGACTTAAACTTAGACAGTCATTTAGAGGTGTTAGGTATTTTGCGAAAGATTTTCAGATCGTCTGCGTATAATAATGTGCTGGCCTTAAGATCAACTGTTATGTCATTGATGAAGGCATTAAACAGCAGAGGACCCAAAATAGAACCTTGGGGGACACCTGATGTTGCTAGTATTCGTCATCGTATTCGTGTTGAAGTAAAACCACGGTAAAAAATAACTTGATTACATTCTGATAGGTAAGACTTAAAAAAGTTAACTAACGATGTTGATAACCCGAAGTTATAAACATTCTGGAAATTCCTGATGAACCGCGACTTCTCTAAAACTTCTTCACAGGTATTGTTCCTTCTCAACTTTTTCTTCGATCTGATACAGATTAACAAACCGATAAATGAATGTTTCAATAATTTTTGATAATTGTTGATAATAATTAACGATTCTGTCTCATTATACTCGTGTACAACCTCTTCAGCGAGAAAAATACTGGAAACTAGCAAGTTATGTCACCCACATCACGATAAATGTCAAACGCAAAATTACAGTGGACCAGCTATTTTTTTAAATTCTGGCCAAATTGGTATTATTTTCGTAACCTAGCAACCGATATAATTTTTCAATCACGCCTTGAGGTGCCCTTCTGGGATTGGTGGATTTAAGAGTCGAATAACTTTCTTATGCAAGCAAAAATTACTTCTTCGGCTGCACTTTTTGGTGACCTATTGCCTCCGGCATTTGACATTTTTCTCTGGGGCGCGAGTTCTGGCGCACCTGTATAGTGATTAATTGCCAACATTCTTATTAGTGTTCAATTTAATCACTGTAATCGATTTGAAACAAAAGTTCGGAAAATAAGATGGAATAAATTGATAGTACACAAACAAAATAATGTTATTATTAAAGAAAAAACAAAATTTGCAACTAAATAAAATAAAACTACTTAAATAAATTAAAATTTGGGAGCAAATAATAATTAAACTTATTTAACCCAACAAATGTTCAAAATGTCGGCCCCCATTTTCGAGGCATATTTGGTTGCGTCTGATAAAAGACCTACGAACTCTTACGTTAGTACGGTTTCTGGCGTAATTTCTCTACACGCAACACGGATTCTCTCTTTCAACGCCTCCATATCTTAAAAGGGTCTTCCGTAGAGTTTATTCTTCAAAGTTCCCCACAAGAAAAAATCTAGTGGCATAAGGTCGGGACTCCGAGGTCGCCATGCATTAACGCTGCCCCGTCCTATCCACTGTTGCCCAAATTGATTATCCAAATATTCTCATACATTTCGGGTATAATGAGGGGGAGCTCCATCCTGCTGAAACCACATTGATCTTCTTATTTCTAATGGAACTTCATCCAACAACATTGGCAAAACCTTCTGTAGAAAATTCAAATATCCATTCCCAGTTAAATTGTTTTCGAAAAAATGAGGACCCACAACATAATCTATTATGCCACACCACACATTAACTGATATCACTTGTTGGAAGTGACTTTGTCTTATCCACCGTGGATTTTCTAATGAGTAGTAGCGACAGTTATGGCGGTTAACTGCTCCGTTATTACAAAATTTTGCCTCATCGCTACACAATACACATTTCAAAAAAATTTCAGGCCTCGTAAAATTACGTGAAACAACCTGTATGTATCAAGACCAATCAAACAGTCACTAGCCTTGAGAGCTGTTTAATCTTCATTAAACAGAACTATGGGCTAATTTCTTATGGAGTTCATTGAATCCAAGTCAGTCACCTCACTTCCCTGTCTAGTGACGATTCTGTCAAATTGTGCAATAAATGTTACCGAAAGGAAGTGAGGAAAGCCAGAAAATAGCTTATAGTTCATCAGCACTAATTGTTGCTGCTCAGCGACAAACCAATTGTACCAGCGCCACACAAACGGTGGAATTGTGCAATGTAGATTAGAGTGTAATTAAAAGTAGTAATAAGCAAACTGTTTGAGAATCACATTAGGTTAAGAATTGTAGAATTAATATTTTTATAATAAATTCAGTATTGATCGAACCGCCGATTGATTAGTACTCCTCCATCCCTTTACAAGAGCATTTTTATATGAGATGATTACATCTACCTGTAAGATAACTTGGAGTTTTTTTTTTATTTTTTTAGTTGGAAAATATTTCATAAGTTTACACCCATTTTTTCTCATGGAAAATGTGTCTATTTTATTTAGTAATCTAGGGAACAAATTGCTCAGGTTCAATGTCTTAAGAAAGTCCTGATACACGTATACGAGGAAGGGGACATTTAGGTAATATTACGAATCTCGTAATTTTCGGATAAATTTTTGTCGGATGCAAGTTTTTGAAGTTCCTTAAAATCTTGACATTCAAGCAAGAAATCACCATTTTTTATAGGTTTTACTTTCGAAATTTCAATTTGACTATTTAGCGGATTTACGATAGTTATAAAGTCAGACTTCGTGTGGGCATTAGATTGATTAATGTTTTTTGGTTTAATTAATACTTCGCTTGAGTGTTTCAGCAAAAGTACTTCTGGAATGTGTTAGTTATGATACGAGAAAGCAAAGCATCAGGTTGTTGGGACAATTTTGTATTTAAAATTGATATTTCCTCACGTAACAAACGATTTTCGTCTTTTAATTCCTTGAGTTCAGTTCGCATATTTTCACAGAGGTTGGCAATAGATTAAGAGAATTCAGTGAGTATGTTACGAATTATGTCAGGAAGCTGAACAAAATCTGTGACAGATATATTAGATAAGACCGTCTGGTGATGCATAATTATTGCGAAGTCCACAACTCTAGAATCTTTGAGATCATTGAAGGCGTTTTTGTTAAGCCCAACACACGAGATGTGATAATTGGCACTGCAATTTTTTCTGCAAGTTAAGTAATCATCAAATCTGCCAATTGATTTACCACATGTGCATTTGATAGCCATTATTGAACAACAGGTGCACTACCGATGCAGGCACAAGAAATCGTATCTAAGATACTTACTGATAAGTCTGAGCGAGAAAAGGTCAAGCAAGATAAGTAAATAAAAAAACCCTCAACTTGAAAGAAACCGCTTGAAATCACGTAGAATCCACTATCTAAACAAAATTTTACTCACCGACCCCCTAAGGGGTCATTCTGGAAGAATTTTCAGACGTGGAAATATCCAACGAAAGATTAGAGCTGTCTGACGTCTGACACGAGACCATCACGAGACTAATTTCAGTACTGAATTTAGTACTGAAATTGCGCGCTCAATTTTAGTTAGCTTGGACGCAAGAAAATAGAGCCTATTCTAATTTCTTGGATGAAAGCTTGCTAAAACTGCGTACTAAAAATGCGCGTTAACAAAAAGCGTAAATTTAAAATATTCGAATGTAAAAACAGAAATATTATAACTAAGACGCTTTACGAGCTTTTGTCTAAAACTAGAAAAAATGTTCAAGGGTATTTTTTTGAAATTGTGTTTATGCTACCACACCCTGTTATCAAAAGAAACGTAATAAATCCCCCACAATATTATAAATTTTAAAAATCAACAATTTATTGCAGAAAATCTGTTATTATTTGTTATTGTTTTCAAATCAATAGTTTATCTTCAAAATGCATTTTCTATTAATTATTTACTTTAATATCTAATTTTTAATTTAATGAACCGATTTTGTAAAATAAAGAGTAATATTGCAGAATTTGTCAACTAAAATATGAAGAATGTAACAAAGAATAAATACATACAGGGTGTTTACAGTCTAGGAGTTGAAAATTGACCTATAGTAATAGAAGAGTACAGAAATACTGTAACCGAGAAAAAAACTCACACAATAGTTATTATTAAGAATGCTATTAACCTCCAAAATATTGGTGCACGGTTTGAGGGTCACTGGAATTATTTCCTTGTCCAGATAATATTGTATTGTTGCAACAGATAAAAAAATCGTATCCATGACAATGAAAGAGAAAAGTCACTTCATAGTTTTGACACTGCCATCATTTGATCTGCTTTTGCTTTAGTTTTWATCAAAATTCGAAGATTTTMTGTTTAATYTCTTCCAGCAAAATGGTTTCCAACAGGTTTGATTCGTTTTTCTTATTTTTTTTCCAAATTTATGAATATGTATGACAAATATTAAAATAATAAATTGGTTGTCGTGATTATGATTTACGGTGAAACACAAGGTAATGATACTAATGGTCATTGTTGCAGCCGAAGCAGCAGTTCTCAAACAAATAGTATAAAATGAATTATAACGCATATAACATGAATTTTTGTTTTAGATAGCGTATTAGTTTTCTTCTACCGTTAATATCATCTCATTTAAATTTCAACCCCAAGACCGTAAACACCCTGTATAACTAAATATCACAAATTTTAAAGTAATGCTAAATCAATAAGTGATGAATTAATTAACGTCCCTCAACATTTTTTAAATCGTTTCCTCAATTGAATGGAATTTCAGATACATGTTACATAACAGAATTCCAAAATATTTATTTTTATAAAACTAACTAATGTAGTTTTTTTTATACCAGACATTAAACTGGAATTCCATTTAGCCTATTTCAACGTTCAAAAACGGTTGGAGATAAAAATCTCTTGAACATTCTCTTCAAGAAAATTTTATTCTCTACAACCCCTTGATTGTATTTGTAGTAAATCTAACGTTTTTCGATCTTTTTAATTAATGAGAATTATTCGCAAATGTTAAACTTGGCTTTAAATTTTATATAACTCATTTAAGAATACTTTCAGATGAAATATCTGTAATATTTTTTCAGGATTGTAGGGAATTGAATGTCCCAGTATATTATTGTCCGTGCTTAAAATTGACAACTGAAAGTCCTTTCGGTCTTTAGCAAGATCAATGCGTATGTTCATAAACTTATTTCAGTACTTACGTGTCATACAGAACTTCTACTATCTTCAACTAATTTCGATACTAAATTTGCGGGCGCAGTTTCAGTACTAAATTCAGTACTGAAATTAATCTCGTGTCAGACAGCTCTTTAGAGACAAACTAAAAGACACATAAGAAGGTTGCGTCGTAACTTTGCACCAATCAAGTGTGCGCATTATTCGCGCAAATTGACATCATTGGAGTATTCGTTCAAAAATAGGATATACAATCAAACATATTATTAAGTTAAAAAACTAGAATTTCGTAAAATAAATACCGATAAAATATTATTTATTCATTTTTTCTTTGATTTGTTTATCAGAAATTTTCTCGATAACTATTTATCGCATTGATAGAAAATTAAATTTTCTTTCCAATGGTACAGTTGGAGACAAAATTTTTTGGTCGTCACTTTTTTGACACTTTAATGTAATTCAAGCTTTAATGAATGACAATTTCAAATTAATGACAGCTATTATATCTTTCTATCAAAAATTGTACAACTTGTCAACAATGATTGACCGTAGCTAAAAATAAGGTAAACAGTCCTAAAGCATGCTTTAGAATTTAATGTCACTCAAGTGACATTGACGACCAAAGTTGTTTGTCTCCAACTGTACCAAACATAAGCGGTTATCACCAAGAAGTCCGAAGTTATTATAAATAGACCGCTCCGGGTGCCAAAAATCGACCAAAATCTCGATAAAAATCAAAAAATTTTTAACTTTAAAATTGATCCATATAACGTTTTTTACATTTCTAGTGATCTTAAAGACTCAAAAAGTGCACAAAACGTTATTGGGTCAAGTTTAAAAACTTACGAATTTTTTGAGTTTAAAAACGCTTGAAATATGGTTTACACGTAAAATTACGTCTGAACACGATGCAGTAGGTTAAACTACTCTGCAATGCATAGTTTTTGCGATATTGAATAATAAAGTTAAGAATAAGGCTAGAAGCATACAAGATCTATAAAGGAAAATGTGGTAAATAATGCAAGATACAACACAATAATAATAACACAAATCTGAAATCTGACATAAGGTGATCAACTTCAGACAATTCAAAATCAAAATTGACGACAAAAAGAAGACTTTAACTTGAAAGATACTTTGTTTTCGCAGCAAATGGAAATCTCAAAAAATTGCACACTTAGATGTGTTGATCCTTAAACCGAGACAAATCAGGACATAAATATAAAACAGGACAAGACAATAAAAACCTAAACATGTCCTGACTAAATCAGGACATTGGTCCCCTTAATCTGGCAGTCTGCAACCTGCGGCTGATTGAGCACTCCTCTGACGTCGCCATATAGCCATCTTACTCGCTCTTTAGTGTCTCTCACTCCAAGTTACCAAGCAACCTTCTTGGTTCTTGTGCCTTCTTCCTCTTATTCTATGCCTTCTTACTTTATAATCTATAAATCTTGAATAGACATAAATATTCGCAAATAAGTGAGGTTATGTAAATTGTCAAATGAGTCAAGAAAAGGCACGTTAAATTCAAAATTATATAATTTATTTATTAAAATATTTCGTATTAACTTAGTTTATGAAAGAAAAATAATAATAATAAAATTTAGACATTAACGAGATCAAGAACCGGTTTGGATCCAAGTGGAGGACGAATCCACACTCCTAATGGGTACATCCGTGGAATAACTAACTAAAAGTAATTGATGTCCTTGATACCTAAATAAAACAAAAACGAAACCAACCAAATCAATTAAAAGAAAATAAATTAACTAATCATAACGTACAAGGTGCCACCGTCTCTAACGGTTTCCAACTGGTCATGATCGTAACTTAAAATCTGTCCCGCAGGGGCATTTTCCGCTTCTTCCACATTCACATTCAACTCGTAAACATCATCCGATAAATTGCTCCCAGTTTCCGATTTTATAACTTTATCGTTATTTTGCGATGCGTTATATCTCATAGGTTTTCCCAAAATCGAGCGTTTCGAGTGGGTTTTCTGGTGACGTTTCATGTCGGACCGTACCCTAAACGGCTTTCCACAAATCCCACACTCGTGTGGCTTCTCTCCTATCAAAACAAACCAATCAAAACGCTCCAAATGCCACAATCCCAAACCTGTATGAATCCTCCTGTGGTTTTGCAAATACGACGACGCCCTAAACGTTTTACCACAAAACTCGCACTTGTAGTTCTTCTCACCGGTGTGAATCCTCCGATGGACAATAAGAGAGTATTTCCGGGCAAAGTCTTTACCGCAATATTCGCACTGGAACTGCTTTTCGTTGGAGTGTAGTGACGTCATGTGATATTTCAAGTCGCCCCATTGGCGGAAATTTTTCCCACAATCCTGGCAATGGTACGGTTTATCGCCTAGAAAATACGAAACCATAATCTCCGATCAAAGTCAGCGGTAGTTACCTGAATGTAGGCGCAAGTGCACTTTAAGTGCACTCGAGGCGAAAAAGCTTTTCCCGCATTGGTCACACTGATGGGGGCGTACACCACTATGACTCCTCATATGGTAAACCAAGGAATTGCGATGGGTAAAAACCCGGTCGCACTCACGACAATGCATACTCCCTTTCTTTTTGTTTTTTCGTTTGACGAGAGATGGCGCTGTGGGTTCTACAACAGTGAAGTTAGCTACGATTCTAAAACAAGCCTAGTAAGACCTGTATTTCCAGTATCAGCTCTACAAGTCACTAAATGTTGCAACAAAATCGCTCTAAGTGGAAACGGTTGCTTGCAAATGTGACAAACGTGCTCTTCCGCTTCTAACTCTTTAAGGTCTTCTTCAGTTTGATGAAGCTCATCCTCTCTATACCTAAAATCAATCGTTATTCCCCCTGGTTTAGTGATATTTGAGACGCGAACCAAGCCTTCGTGTCGTTATCCGAGTTGGTTTCGTGGTCCACCACCACGTTGATTCCTTCCATCAGATCTTCCGTTTCGCTAAATTCGTTCAGTTCGTCTTTGTGGTGCACCTCTTTCATGTGCGTCTCGAAGGCTTTTTGCCGCCGGAATGTCTTATTGCACTGGATACAGGTCAGGTTGAGAAGAGTGGAAAAAATGTTGTCTTTTTCTGCATCAACTTCGGCTTTTTCGATCGGAGTTGACTGCGGCTCATAGTGAGACTTCAAGTGTTCAAAAAAACGGAGCTGGTCGTGGAAATTGGCGTTACAGATTTGACAAGAAAAGGCCGTGTTGTGGACCGGTGTGATTGTAGTTTGGCATAGAATCTCGTGTTGAGCAAAATCATCGTTTGAAGTGAACGTCTGTTCGCACAGATTGCACTGTATTTTCGTGGAGTTTTGTTTCTTTAGTTTGCGAGAGATTCGTTTCTTGTGGGGAAGACTTTTGCGGGACGTGCGGTGGTCCCCATCTGAGCCGCGTTTCTCATCTTCCGATTTCTCAGAATTGTTGGCGAAACTAACAAATCGGTTATTTACGATTTTGGCTTGTTTCTCAACGTAGATATTATCAGAGCCTACTATTTGCAGATAACCGTTACTAATCGACGCTTCCTTATCACTCAAAATCAATTGTTGCTCTTCTAAAATCTTACTATCTACAAATACACAAATTAAATTCGTTTTGACTTTTGAAAAATCGCACCTAGCCCCGCATTTGGTACGAGCGAGGGAAGCCCCGTTTCGTGCAACTGCTGCTGTTTCTGGTGTTGGCTCAGTTGCACGGCCACCAGCGCCGCCGCCAAATTCCTGTCCTCTTCTGTTAAATCCTGCGACAAAAGAGCCTCCGAGGGGTAACTGACTGGTATAAAATCGGTCCCGGCAAGATCCACAACTAAGCCGTTATGGTGCTGAAGCAATTCCGTCCCTAACAATTGCGAATTTTCGGGCATTCTTTGCAACACATATTGCGGGGTCGGTACATCACTTATCACGACATTATCCAATAGTTCCGAACTCGTTTCAGAGTTCTCCATCGTTCTGAAATTTGAATTGGTTTAATTCGCGCCATACCGGAAATCAAGGTTGACACGACGTTTCAAGGTTGACGATTTCCACTCAGACAAATCGAATTTATTGCTAAAAAAGCAGCTACCATACCTTCAGTTTTTATTGATATTGCACGTGTGGACGTTTTAGTGCGGTAATAACACCATATTTTTGATTATTGGGGCTTTTATTACACTTAAATCACATCGACACAACGAAAACTGACAACAGTGGGACATAAAACGGAAGTGCACTTGCGCCATCGATGCAACATGGCGGACAATTTTTTTTTCAGTTTGGGCTCGAATTATTTTTTTGTGTCTTAATTAAGTCGAAAGGAGTCCTTAGCTACTAGTCTGGTTATAGAAATTTATTATTTCAAATTATTTTTTATTATTCGGGTTATGAAAGTAGTCTTTATTTTGACTTGTTAATAATGGAGGTTATGTTTTTGTGACATTTACTTGAAAAATGATGATTTAATTAATTACAGGTTGTTTTATTGAGATAATATCGTATTATACATGGTAGGACGGTGCACAAACATATCTAGTAAAATTTGTTACGAATTGAACGAAATATCATAAAGACTGAAACGATAGAAGGCACTTACGGGGATGCGTGTAAAATAAAACTTGACTATTTAGATAACTCAATAAATAAATACATTATATTAAAAACAATTAGGTACGTTAAATATAACGGAATACGTAACCACCGCATGCGGTCCATACGAAATATTTAAAAAATTAAATAAAACAAATGTTAGGAACTCCACTAACAAATAAGCTAGTTACTTCACTTTTAAAGCTACCGCATAATATCATATACAGTTTTGCACGTTACACGGGCTTTGTTTCCGTCAAGTTGACGAGTTTATGCACAAATAAAAAAATAGCAAACCAGTCAAAACACTACAGAAACAAAAAATTCCTAATCACAATAATTTTTACATGGTCCTTAGTTGGTCAAATTTATGAGGTAAAGACAATGTCGACATCAGTCTAACATCAAATTTGCCAAGCGATTAATTTCTTATAAAACCCCACTCTTTGGTATTACAATATAAAATTACTGTATAAAATAATAATGAGTATAAAATACGTCCGCACACCTCACGGAATTTTACAAATCGGATTTGTACTTATTGGCAAGAAATACAATTTAGGTGTTTGTCCTCTTGCGTCAATAAAATTAAAAAAAACTCAATTAGGGCCTTTACTATGCTAAAATCACTAAGTGAGAAGTTGATTATCACAGTTATTTCGAAAATCTGTTCTCCAATCGGCTGGAAAAGGAAACCTTCTTTGGTAACGCAGCGATTCGACAAAATTGACAATTTCTCTCCTTACACTACTCTTTGGTAAGACTAAAAATCCCAAATCGGCCGACAAACACCTATTTCTGGCGCGCTTTAAGGCTACACTTGGTCACTCTTAGCTAAAAGCAGCTATGGAATGCAATTTGCAGGCACAAATAAAATAATTAAGCTTCAATCTCATCATCGGTCTTCTTCCTCTCCAACAAATACACGTTCATGTTATCTTTACCCTTGACGTAGACGGAGCCCCTCGGCCGAAAAACGTATTTCGCTTCGAGGACTTGGAGACAGTTCTCCCCGATTTGAATATGACCGTTGACCCCTGTCGAGTCCATCCGAGAGGCGATATTCACCGCATCGCCCCATATATCATAGTACAGTTTCGTATTGCCGATAACCGCCGCGGTTACCTCACCAAAGTTATAACCAATCCGGAGGATCAAATTAAACTCGAGCAAATCTCGGTTAAAATCGGTTATAACGTTTTGCATTTCTAACGCAAAATCCATGAGGGCATAGAGATGCTCATTGGGGTCTTTCTGGTTGCGTCTAGTGGTCGAGTTGAGACCACTCGCCGCCATGAAAGTGCTACCAATCGTTTTTATTTTTTCAACACTTGCAAATTCGGGACGATCGAGCAACTCGTCAAAATCCGCAATCAATTCATTCAAAACCCTCAAATATTCTTTCCCTCCCAAGTAACTCTCGTCGTACATTTCATTAAAATTGACAATACTCGCGAAAATAATTCCCACATCTTTGAAATTCTCCGAATATTTCGCGTTCTTTTTCAACTGTTCGGCCACGTGTTCAGGTACGATGTTGTAAATGAGATAATCGGCTTGCGTCTTGAGATTCTGTACGTTGATTTTGTCCCGGTTGGAGACGTAGTTGGCGTGGAAACTTAACCGGTAACCGATTTCGAACTCCCGGTTAAGTAACCAAACCAACACTAACAAGAGGAACAAGTCCATTAAAATTTCCGATTTGTACAGGAAACTGTAATGTTTGAGACTACCTCCCGACTTTAACACCGTTCGGTTATGATCGTCTAAAATCGCAACGATCGGATTGAGTTCGGTACGTTCCGACTTTTCGACGAAAAAATTCGAACAGGTGCCGTTCAAAAACAAAGGAATAAATATAACAGTGAACATCACAGCGAGACAATTTTTCATCCAGCAATTCAGCTGTGTGAAATTACAGAAATGTATGACTCCAACAAAGAGGAGATAAGTGTATAAATAATTCGAAGTTTCCGATGTTGTGAATACTTTCGTACAAAAATTTGTCAAAACCGTCACGAGTGGTAGACTTACTAAAACGCCACCGAACATATTCCATCTGTAAAATCTCGAAACGCATCTAAGACACCTATCCGAACATTCGACGACTTTTCTCGAACACAACGCCCAACCACAGGCTTGAATTCCGACAAAAACGCCGGTTAAAACCAACCACAAGATGGTATGCCCGTACAAGAGCCACAACGAAATCGAAACAATCGCAAAAACCAAACTCGAGACACACACATCAAAGTAGGTATTAAATTTCGAATCGGCAAGTGTTAAAATCGACTCAGATTGTTCAAACAACGAATGAGCGTTCGTCCTGTAATCCTGCTCCATTTGTTTGTCCTTGAAAAACAACGTCAACCTCCGCAACGGCGGCTTAATAAAATAGGAACCTCTCGACTTGGAGTTTTCTTGTACGCACTTGATTAATTGACGATCTGATTGTTTTCGCACGTTTTGAATACATGTACCAAACTTGTCCTTGAACATGCCCGGCATTCGGACATTGTATTGGGGCGACGTCACCGTACTCTGACTCGACGTATAATATCCTGAAACTCTATGTTGCAACATGTCCGAATTCGGGAGTGTCGTTTGTTCCAGCTGAAAATCATGTTTAGTCTGCGGTTCGCACTGTCACACACCCACCTGTTGAATGCTACTCCTGCGACTGTTGCTTTTAATTCCCGAATCTTTGCGACTATAGACCGAGAAATGATCGTCTAGGACGGAGATATTTGTGAGTCTTCCGGGGACTTCGAGCGACATTTTCGGCCGTTCGAGATTACCAACACACACGGTTGTACTCCTTTGTCGTTCACCGGGGAAAACGTCGAAATTCGGAGAGCGACCGCGACGAGATCGGTTACTTCCGGCACGTTGCAGGAATGAGAATTCGTTGGGGGATCTCCCGTATTGCGAACGATAACTTCCCGTCCTCATGAATTGATTCAAGTCACCTGGGGAGTAGTCGTATTGGCCGATGTCGCTCCGTGATTGGCTGATGTACGATTTGACATCGATTGTATCTTTCGGATCGTCGAGGAAAATACTACTCCTCTTATCATCAACGTCCGTTACGCTGATAAACGAATCTTTTTTCTTCCCATTCGAAACATTCGACGTTTCGATTATGGTCGGGACTTGTTGGTAACCGCCCGATATTCGGTCTTCTGAATTGGCAGGAACTTCAATATCTAATTCGGGTTTTCCCTCATTCTTACGAAGAAATTTCGGCATCTTCCAGTTTTTCAATTTGACGCTGTATTTCCCCGAACTTGCTGTCGACGTTGGCGTTTTTATATTATCACAGTCGGATGTTTCTTTACAAACGTCGCCGTCTTGCTCATTTTCCGAATCTAAGATACTTGGTAAACTACTCGCTTTGATTTTACAAACATCAGGCGATAACATATTCGGATTGTGCGTTGCTTTTATGTGGGTGGTGTCACAAGACAGTACTCTAGGGCGGGATTGTGGCGACATGGAAGGCGACGAAGTTGGCGGCGAAACGAATAATTGCAACGAATTTGTGTACTTTTGACGACCCTCTGCACGAAAACTCCCACTATACGACGGCGTCTTGTCTCCGGTGCGCCCCAAAATAAAATACGTTTTCATTCCTGAAACATCAATTATGTCCAACACTGTACTCAGTATGACTTTTCGACAGTAGTGAAAAATATAAAAAAAGTTGTTATATTATACAAAAAAATTATCCAAAGATACTTATGCGTTTAAACCTTGTTTATTAAAAATAGTTAATTTTTCAGTTAAAATACAATTGAATTTTTTGGCAAAACGCATCCAAATACCAACCGGTGTTGCCAGGCCTGGTGGAAATTCACCAAATCTGGTGATTTAGGAAAAACTCTTGTAATGAAAATTCCAATATCTGGTGATTTTTTTAGTTAAACAGAAGCTTAATTATTTCGCGAAATTTTCTAAGAAAAAATCTAAAAACCACCAAATTGGTAAAAAAATTCTACTTATTTGTTTTTACGAATTTTTAATTTTTTTTTTTTAACAGGGTCTTAAATAACAATTTACTCTTGCCTTTTTTGAATGCTCTAGTTAGGTACATCTTTGAACCATAAACAGTTATTTTACAAAATTTCGTTAAAAACAAGCCAAAAATTTAACAAAAAGGGAAAAAAATAGTTTAAACAAGCAAAAAATTTCAAAATTAAATAGAAATTGATATTATTTTCAGCTTATTGTTTCGCTCGACATTGTTTTTGAACCATTTATTTTGCAAAATCTTGTCCAAACACGACTAAAAATAACAAAAAATTATATTGATTTAATTGTTTTTTAAAAAATAAGCCGAGAAATCACAAAATTAGATCCAAAATCCTTTTAAGCTCGTTTTTGTACTAAAATCTCACGTTTCACGCGAAGTTTCTCTAAAAAATCAACAGTTAAGTAAACTTTTTTACTATTTTTGCATTTTTCGAAAATTTTAGCACGATTTTGGTAAAAATAGGTGTAAATTTGGACTTTTTCAATTCGGATAGGATGAGTTTTATTGTTTTAAGGTGAAGGATATCAATCGATGTTTCTTACCTAAAACCGGCTCCCCCTCTTCCAGCAGGTAAGTGTCGTGGAGGAACTCGCAGGTCTTTTCCGAGACATGCACCATTCCGGGCTTTCCAGTGGACTCCATACGGTTGGCAAGCGTGACATCGTTGCTCCAGACGTCGAATTTAAACCTGCGAGTCCCCACAATCCCGCATAAGACTGTCCCCGTGTGCACCCCAACTCTCATATTGACCCCCTCGTTTTTCTCTTGATCGAATTGTTTGATTGCTTGGATCATACTGAGCCCCATTTCGACGCAACATTTCGCGTGGTCATATCTCGGCTCCGGACATCCGGACACGCAGTAGTAGCAATCGCCCAATGTTGATATTTTCTCGCAATTGTGGAATTTGCACAAGTGGTCGAATCGTTGAAATAAATTGTTTAGGATTTCCACCAGTTCTTCGGCGCTTTTCTTGCTGGCCATTTTGGTGAAACCGACGATGTCGGCAAAGAGGATGCTCACATTTTCCATGCGATTCATATTGAAGGGGCGGAAAAGCGATCGAATGTCGTTGGTTTCGGGGTCGGAGTTGCGTTGGTCGCTTCGCGTGAAGGTTTCCTCTTCGGAGAGGAGCCATTCGGCCACGCTGGAAGGCATCAAGGAGTGGATCATGTTTTCTTTGAGTTTCTTCTCCGACTCCAATTGGCGGCGGACGAGGAGACTTTGCCCCACTTTCATAAAAGTGTTTCGCATGCGGACATTTGTCATAAGGAGGATGTGGAGGCCGATCACGTGAATGCAAAAGTGTGACAATAACCGAACTGAGATCGTTGAAACTTCAAGTGATTGATTTTGAAGCGAAATCGTCAGAGTTTCAAACGCCGCTGAGTATAAAAAACCAATTGTGATACTCATGTAGAGCTTCAAAGGGATTAGAGTGTAAATCAGCATGAGAATTTCAATACAAATGGAGAAGTGTCCCACTGGACTTATGTCTGAAGTTAGCGGGAAACTGAGCGGATCTGTCTTCATTGGTACCAACACGACGAACGAAAGACTTATCACACATAAAACAAACGCCACTATCAGTGACATGAGGAGCATGTGGTTGTTGTAAATGTCAGTATAAGTAAGGAAAAGTACTGTTGTTACTGACAGTATCAACGTTCCTAGGACAGTACACAACGTGGGCCAATGATGTGTTTCCGATACCAACCCCGTGACGAGAAAATACACCAACCACGACGATGAAATTAGCAACATGTACCACAATGCGTACCTGTCAAAACTATCAATTTAAAATTGTCACCGTCATGGGGGCCTTATACCTGAATTTGAATCTACTATGCGGGTTTGAGCTCCTCCTGTACTGTTCCTCGAGAATTTCCGAGTCGAACGTGGGGTCCCACCATGACTTTTGCGCCGCCCGTTCAAACGGTATGGGGAAGAAGCGCCCCCAGCAGCCGTTCTCTTGCGACAAATGCGCGAGGTAGAGCTGCGTCTGCGGGTCGAGCGACAATTGGGCGTTCTCGTCGTCGGAGGGCTGCTCCGATTTGTAACTCACCGACGAGGGTCTCTTCTCCGTCATTGCGAAACCTCTAACACATTATCTCGGGGACTCTGTAACAAAGCGAAAGATAAGACCGGTCTGAGATGTTTACATTTCGTTACCATTCATATGTTGGAAAACGAACACCCTCGTCATGTTTACGGTCTAAATCAAACATTACCGCTGTGTGTCAACACCGATGTTTGGTTTGCGATTTTTGCGGATTCGCTACTAATTTTCATAATTGGGGGGATAAACACGGCCGGAGGAGCGACACGGGGGCTATCGTAAAAAATTCAAACATGTGTTTAGATTTAGAAAGTTGACAGGACAAGCAAATTGACAGTTCGACCCCCTCCCGATGACAGCGCAGGAGCGGACTGGGAGAAATGGGGACGTAATTTATGGGCTTCCGTGACGTCAGCGAGTCAACAAACGGACTAAAAGCAAACATGTTGCGAAATGCGGCGTCTAATGACTTCCGATTGTCATTTGGGTTGAATAACGAGACCAAAAATGGAAATTCCAGGACCGGAGCGGGCTTGTTTAATGACACGGGAGGGCGCTATTTTTCAGTTTTTGATTCACTTACCGTTTGGAGATTTTCAACACAATAAACCCGCCGCTTTCCGTTTATGTAATGCGAGGTTTAGAAGGACACAACGCGTCATGATTATATGAATTACCCGATTTCAGAGACGAGAGTTCCGGTAGCGATATTTTTGCATCGGCTGTTTACAGTTTTACGGCTATTACATGATGAGATTGATCAATTTACTTACAAAGTAAACAGCCTGATGTAAACATGCACATATAAAATTCCCATCAGTCTAAAAGGATCACGAAATAACTGAAAAATCCAGTGAATTATTTATGGTAATTCCAATAAGGGGCGATAAGATAAAACCAATAAAAGGTACTTGCTACTGGTACTTGACTCGAGTGTTTAATTGGCGGAACTCATCATCCCCCAATCAAAAAACAAATCATTCTATAAACTGTTTTATTGCTCAAGCACACTAAATGCGTATATTACAAATTTTACAAAAACATGTACAACCATTTAAACCTTATCTAAAATATTTTAGGCACATTGTCGACTATATGTCGTTAACCCGGGGTGTACTCCTCCCCCATAACCAATTCAGCAATACTTTCGACGGACTTTGGACATCACGAGCTGAAACCAACCAATCACACAACAGTACCACAACCCAAACAGACTCACATAGCGTGTAACTAGCGTCGACCAATCGGGCGGCCGCTTCGGGCGGTAGTCTCGACGCGACATCTCTGTGTTGTTGCATGATCGACAGCTGTTGCAATCGACGCGACTCTTGCTCATCGACAATCGTCTTGTCTTTCTTATACCCGACTGTCTTCAATTCCGACAACCTTGAAACCCAAACTTAACAAAAAAAAAACACATGAAAATCACAGCATACTTAGTCGTGAGAGGCTCGACTTCGACCGGTTTCGACTCCGAACTCCCAGCCTCAACTCCCACTTTCCTCCCCAACTCCTCCTTCTCGCGTAAAACATTCGACAATCGCAACTGTAACGTATCACGTTCTTCTAGCAGTTGTGTCAATTCGACTGTTAACTCCTCACATCGGACGTCTCTTTGGTGCAGCATATAGAGTGCCAAGTCGAGTTCGGCTCGGCTTACTGGCTCGGTTAAATCTTCGGTTTCTTCACTTTTCGGTCGCGGTGACTCACTCTCTTTGGCACTGGTGCGACTTATGTCCATTTCGGCAATCAGCGAATCATAATCGTTGCTTTTCTCGTATAATTCCTTCTTCAACTCTTCAATTTTCAACACTTGTTCCTCTATAATACCCCTGAGTTCAGTCAATTGTTTATTTTCTTCGTCCACAAGAACGGTCTGTTCCTCAATTTTACGTTGCAAACTTTCGCATTCCTCAATTTTAGAATTCAGTTGAGACGTCAACTCCTCAATTTCTTTAGTTTTTGAGATGACAAGTTCAGTTTGAGTCCTCAATTCGAATTGAACACCCTCCAAATCCTGACGCAATTCCTCATTTTCGAGTAAACGTCGCTTCAATGACTCAATTTCTTGAACTTGCTCATTGATAGTCACTCTATACTCAACGGCATAATCACACTCTCTTTGCTTTTCTTCAATCAACCTCCTCAAATTTTCAAGTTCACGATCCTTGGCCTCAATTTGTGCCACTTGGGCTTGCATTTGCGCACTAATATTACTGTTAATTTGTTGATAGTCGTGAAGATTCTGTTGTAGGTTTTGCACGTTTTCATTTTCGTAATCTTTCAATGTTTGCATTTCGTTGACTTGAGTCGTAAGACGCGCAATTGTTTGTTCCTGCTCCTCCAAGATCATCCTCAATCGTTGAATTTCCTCTATACTTGTAGCCTTCTCCTCCTCAACCTCCCCAAACCTAGTTTTAATCTCCTCCAATTCCCCTCGCAATGCAATTATAATATTTTCACGATCTTTCAAAACTTTCACCAAGGAGTGATCTCGGTTGATACTCCCATCGTAAAACTCTTGTGCTAGTCTCAAAACCCCATCAACAATCTCTTTATCAACCTCCAAGCTTTGTTTCGTCGTCTCCAACTCCATTTGGATCCCCTCCACCTCCCGTTGTTTCTCTTGGAGGCTCCTTGTCAACTCATTTATGTACTGTTGTCGATCGCTAATCTGTTGTTGCAAAGCCGCAACTCGATCTACTTCATTTCGTATCTCCGCATCGACATTTTTCCTCAATTCGTTATTCTCATTCACCAATGCATTACACTTCTCTTCTAATTCGTTAATTTCCTTCCTCAAAAGTTGCTCGATTTGGGCAAATTCACTCTCACGCGACTCTAAATGAAGTTTCCAACTCTCAGCAACGTCGTTTCCTCTCTGATCAATCCTCAAATCCCACTCTTGGGTCATTTGTTCCATCGCAACTGTCAATCTTACCACCTCATTTTCCTTCTCCTTGAGCGTTTCACTCAAAACTCCTTTTTCCTCAAGCAAATTTTGAGCGATTTTAATCTGATTGTCGAGTTCCTCCTTCAAAGAAGCGATTTGTGAATCGACACTCTCGCGAAGTGTGTTTATTTCAACATTCTTCTCTTGCAACTCATTGAAAAGGACCTGTTTTTCGGATTCGAGTGTTTTCAAAGTGGCAATTTCAGCGATTTTTTCTTGTAATTCACTCATGAGTTTTTCACGGTCGTCTTGTGCGACGTTTTGAGCGTCAAATGACGTCTTCAATGCCTCAATTTGGGAATTCTTCTCTTGTAATTCGGCTGCGAGGACAGAAATTTCCTCTTCAACACCTCTCAAAGTCTCATTTAATTTTATAATTGTTTCCTCTTTACTCGACACGAGTTCATCTAATTCGGCCTTTTGTTGCTCAATTATTTCAAATTTCTCGCTCAATTCGTCGTTTTTCTTAATTAATTCGTTTATTTGTTCTTGCAACTCTTTTTTATCTTTTTCGAGTTGCTCCTTCTCAACTTGCAACGCTTCTGAATTGACCGAAAGCGTTGTTTTTTCAGCCTCGATTCTCAACTGTCTTTGCTCCTCTAAAACTGCTTGTAGTTCTTCATTATCCAAAGTCAAATCTTTGATTGTCTCATTCAATTCTTGGATTTTCTTCGCTAAATCTTCATTGTTGTTAGTTGACGACACAACGGTTGATTTCTCTTCATTGGTTGTAAAACCATCATCACCCCACTCAAACCGTTCCAATTTGGCACTCAAGTCTCTATATTGCTGTTGCCAACCTAACAACTCGATATCTTGCTTTTCTTTTGCTTCAAGTAGACGTTCATTTGTTGTTGTAAGCGACTCGATTTTTTTCGCAATCGCAATTTTCTCATTTTTTTCCTTCTCCAATTCATTTATTGTCTCTTTCAACCTCTTCTCGACTTGCTCTATTTGCAACTTCAACTCCTCCTGAATCGTATCATCCAAATTGAAGAAATCCGGTTTCTTTTTCGTCAATTCTTCATTCTTCGCTTTAAATTCCTTCAATTTTTTTATAAGTTTACCGGATTTGACTTGCAATTGTCGTATCTCCTCTAAATGATTCTCACGTTCCAATTCAAGAACTCGAATTCTGTCATTGAGACTTTCGAAATTTTCCGATTTCTGAACGTGTTCTTCTTCCTCCAACTTGGCTTCCTCGGGACCCCAAGCCCAACCGTCGTCATTCTCGATATTTCTATTTTCGGATTTGATTTCGTCGTAACACAAGTAGGCCTCCTTCGTCTGGATTGGCTCCTCGACTACAGGACCGGCTTCGAATGTCGAAACCAAGGGGGTTTTAACGGGCTCGAATTCAATTTTTTCCAATTGTTTGCACGTATCAGGGGTATCTCGAATGTCACTCTCTTGCAGGATTTGTGACTCGATCGGTATTTGTTTGTACACTAATCGTGTCAATTCATTTGTTAATTGGTCACATTGATGCAAAGTGTCTTCTTTCTCTTTCTCAGTGTTATACAACATGAATTCCAGAGTTTTTATTTTTTCCAGTAGTTCCTGATTAGTGTTTCCGGTTTTTTCTTCTTTTTTTTCGACAAAATCAAACGGATCGTTAGTTTGACCGGACCAAACAAACGTCGGGATTGTCTCGACTTGTGCTTCATTTTTCTTCTCTGCAACGCTATCGAAGAACGAAGCTAAAGAAGAGCTTGGCTCTTTTTGGGTATTGTGACTCTCCAATTGGACTTCTCTATCAGTCAGGAGTTTCTCTAATTCGTCTTTTTTGATTGTCAGTTGTTTGATTCCTTCTTCGAAATTCTGAATTTCTGATTGTCTTCTCTCCAATTGGACTTCTTTATCAGTGAGGAGTTTCTGTAATTCCTCTTTTTCAACTGTCAATTGTTTAATTCGTTCTTCGTAATTGCGAATTTCTGATAATTTTGCCTCCAATTCGGCTTCTCTTTCCTCCAATAAGCCTTTTCCAACTGTTAATTGTTTAATTCGCTCTTCGTAATCCCGAATTTCTGATAGTTTTGCCTCCAATTGGGCTTCTCTTTCCTCCAATAAGCCTTTGAGTCGTCCCAACTCCCCCTTCTCGACTGTCAACAGTCCTATCCTCTCCTCGTACTCCCTGATTTCTGATTCGCTCTTCTCCAATTTTGTCTTATACTCAATTAACTCGTTATTAAAACCAAACTCTTTTTCAGCAATCATTTTCAACTCCTCGGCAAATTTCTCACACTTTATCATCAATTCGGTTCTCTCCTTGAAAACTTCATCAAACTGTGTCTGCCAATCAGCATTAACCTTATCAAAATCATTTTTACTCTCTTCCAACATTTCATTCATTTGCTTCAACTCATTCTCAAAATCAAGCAGTTGTTTCTTCAACTTTTCATTCTGAATTTCCAACTCCTCAACACCGTCTCTTTCCCGCTCCAACTCCTTAACTTTCTCCCCCAACTCCTCAATCCTCCTCTTTAATTTCTCCCTCTCTTCCTCCAACTCGCGATTCCGACCAGCCAACTCCTGATTCTCAGTCATCGCTTCTTCCAATTTTCGTTCGATAGCTTCATCATGTGCTGCCAGTGCTGCCAATCTGTTCTCCAAAAAATCCTCACTTCGGGTCATCTCCTCACAGGTCATTTCTTTCTCCTCCAATTGTGCGCCCAATTCGTTAGCTTTCCGCTCCAAACTCAATCTTCGTTCCTCCATGAAGGAGATGCCCTCCTCCAATTTGTTAACACGTTCTTTGGACTTGACCAATTCTGTTTCTTGTGTCTCTATAATCATCTCTAATTCTTGGATTTTTGTCCGAAGGGAGTTTTCCACACTGCCGAGATTCTCCCGAGTAAGGAGTAACTCCTGTTGGAGACTAACTTCATTTTTGACTTTCAAATCGGTGATTATGTTTTGTAATTCGACGTTTTTCTCCTCCAAAACTCGGATTTGTTCAGTTTTTTCACCAATTTGGTGTTGCAAATGTGTCACTTCGGCTTCTAATTCATGCAATTGTTGCAAAGACGTCGCAAGTTCGGTCTCGTGTCGAGTTTGAGTTTCTTTAAATTTGTCTTCAAGTTCTTGGTAGGCTTGCGTTTTCTTTTTCAGGTTAGCGGCGATTTTCTTCATTTTTTCGAGTTGGTCTTTGTTTTTCGTTGTTAGTTCTTGGATTTTGGATTCGAGTGGCGCTGTGATCGCTTCAAAGTTACTCGAATTCTCGTTCAATTGTTTCTGGAGATTTAAGTACTTGTTTTTGAAATCAGAAGTTATGTGTTGGAAGTTTTCTTCTTTCTCTTTAATGGTTTTGTGCAAGTCGGCAATGACACTCTCTGTATTTTCCTTCTCTTTCATTAATTTGATTATTTCGTTGCCTTTGCTTTCGACTAGTTGGCGATTTTCCGATTCTGAATTTTTGACAATTTCGAGTTCTTCAATCAAGTCGGATTTGGTCTCCTCCAATTGGTCGATTTTCATTTGGAGGCTCTTATTATCATTCTCCAGGTCGGCAAGAGTCCGATTCAAGTCCATAATCGCATTATTAAGTCGGCGATTTTCTCTCTGCTGTTCCTCCAATTCAGTTTTCAAGTCTCCACTCACGCTTTCTTCCTGAATTTTCTCTATTTTGGCATCTAGCAATTCCTTTTCGCTCTGTAGTTGTTCATAAGTCTCTGCTAATACGTCTCTATTATTCTCAATCTCTTTAATCTTCAAATTCAAGTTCAAATTTTCTTGCTTCAACTGTTCCATCTTCTCCATTACTTCTCTTCTTTCAACAGTAAACAACTCGATTTTCTGAAGCAACTCAGAGGTTTCTTCAGTTAATTCGTTGACACTTTCATTTAAATCGACTTGTGGAAGATTTTCTTCACTGGCTTTTATATTACCAGCGACCAAATCTAAATTCTTCTGATAGGCTTCCAATTCGAGTTTTTCCTGTTGAGTCAGATTTTCCACAATTTCGATACTTTCAGCCGACGAGACTTTTTCCGCACTCAATTTTTCCAATTTATCGACCAATTCCATGTTTTCTTGTATGTAGTGTTCCAATTTTGACGTGACTTCTTGTTTTTCTTTTTTCAATTGTTCGAACGTCTCAATCAACTCTTCTTTCTCCTTACAAATCTTCTCGTTTTCTTCAATTAAATGCTTCTTTTCATTTTCGACTCTTTCTAGTTGCTCCTCGAACTGAATCGAGACCATTTCAGACTTCACTTGATTGTTTAATTTTTCGTTCAAATTCTCGATTTCGGTTTTCGATCGCGAAATTTCTAAAAAATGTTGTAATCGTCACTGACCAACAAATAAAAGTAACTTACCGGCTTCTAGAATCGATATAATTTTGTCTTTTTCCTCCAGCATTCGCTCGTGATCTTGGATTTTGTTTTCTAACTCATTTTCGCGTTCTGGACCCTCAGAACCTGAAATTGCATCGGTAACTCCCCCAAAATCGTGTTTTATTTTATTTTACCTTTGTTAGAATCGGATTCAACCAATTTCAACTGTAGACTTCCTTTTTCCTCCTCTAATTCGGCGATTTTTTGACCCAAACGGCTATTTTCCGCTTCGAGTTTGACAATTTCCGCATTAGCGTCGCTCATTTTTTTAAATGATTCGATTTTTTTCGTCAGTTCTTTCACTTTTGATTTGTGTTGCGCCTTGACTTTGATCATGTTTTTATTGGCTTCTTCCAATTGTTTGTTTAACATAGTTAATGCTTCGCTTTGTTGACTCTCTTCTAATTTATTTTCCAATTCCCTTATTTTGTTGTTTTTCTCGGTCAAAGTTTCCACTAAACGCGAATTTTCAGCCTTGAGGTCCAATTCTAAATCTTCGGCTTTCTCGCTTATTTGTTTTTCTAAATTAGCATTGGCCTCCTGTAATTCGGCGATTTCGTAGTTTTTGAGTCTTAAATCCTCGAGGAGTTTCATTTGGCGAGCCTTCATTTCTGCTTCCAAGGCCACAAAATCTTCCTGCATTTTCCTCATCTGCTCCTTGGTCTCGTCTAGGGCGTCAAGAGTAGTTTTTCCTTTCCTGCTCAAATTTTCCGTCATCAAGGTTATGGCTTTGGTTCTGGCGTCAATCACCGAATCTTTCTCCTTGAGATTTTCCTGCAAGTCAAGGACGCTAGTTTCCAGTTTCTGCACCTTGGTTAAAAGCTCGCTAATGCGTTTTTCCTTAGTCAGTAAAACAGAATACAATTCTTGGGCACTGGAATTCTCACTGTAGTCAATTTTCGGGTCTTGTAGCGTTAAATTAAGGGGCGATTGGCTGATCAAATGTTGCGAATCGTCCAACTGTGCCTTGAGTTGCGTCACCATTTCCTCAATCCCTTTCTGGCTTTTCCCCCTTTCGGCAAGTCTCACTTTATTTTGCTCCACTTGTTGTCTCAGAAGACTGATTTTTTGGCTAGCGGGAATGTCTAGTGTTTTCTTAGCGCTGTTGTCGTCCTTTTTCGATTTTTTCGAGCGGTGTTTTGAGAGAGTGTTCATGTACTCATCGACTTTTTCCTGAGTTACGTTAGTTTGCTCATTTTTCCGAATCATTTCTTTGAGTTGTGCTATCAGGACTTGTTGTTGCTCAAATTGGTCTTTGAGATCCGATAGTTCCTGACTGGAGCCCCCCGGATCGGGGCCCCCGCCTGGATCCTGACCAGACATGCTTGCTACCTTAAATGAAACCCCAGATCAACGCCAGGCACACCAAGGGGGTAAAATACCTTATTTTCGCTACAATATGCTAACTGGAAGAAAAAGTGGTGTTTATTTGCTGACACTTGACATTACACGTCACGTCGATGCCAACCTTAAAATTTAAAAATCACTAATTTGGGCGAAAAGAGGGCGATTTTTGTTAAGCCCTTTGTGACTTGGCCCTGATTTTCCCCGAATTTACTTAATTATAGTCCTGGGAGGCTCCAAACTGGTTAAAATGCCGAAATTGGCTCACTTTTTGACAACACACGTGACATAACCTCCAAATCAAAACAATCGGCTTATCGCTTTAAATTGCTAATTGTTATCAGTACTTCACATGCCATGCCGAAGAAATGTCCGAATCTAAGAGCGACAATCATGTCAAAGACGGACTCATCGATTTTACAGCCGGGTTTTTGGGTAATTAGCAATTTTTGTTGATTTTTTCCAAGACCTGTTTTTAGGGGGCATTGCGTTGGTGTATGTGGGCCAGCCCCTGGACACCGTCAAGGTAAAAATGCAGACGTTTCCGAGCTTATACAACAACATGATTGATTGTTTCATGAAAACGTTACGCGCAGATGGAATTTATCGCGGTTTGTATGCCGGTACAGTCCCGGCTTTGGCGGCGAATATCACCGAAAATTCGGTCTTGTTTCTTTGTTACGGCTTTTGCCAGAAATTCATTCAAAAAGTCAGTCGTACGGAACACGTGGCTGAACTCAGCATGATGCAGAACGCCACGGCGGGTTTTTTGGCCTCATTTTTCTCATCGGTGGCGATTTGTCCCACCGAACTTCTCAAATGCAAGCTTCAAGCCATGTTCGAGACGCAGAAACAGCAGGAGTTGCAAGGTTTGAAGGTGGTCAGAGTGGGGCCTATGAAGTTAGCAGCGCAGATATTGAAGGCCGAGGGGCCCTTGGGGTTCTTTCATGGGCTAGTCCCGACGTTAGTTAGGGAAATGCCGGGATATTTCTTCTTTTTTGGGACTTATGAAGGTATAAAAACCCATTAGAGGGAATTGTTGGTTGATTGTTTAATTTAGGCACTAGGACTTTGTTGGCACGCCCGGGGGAATCCAAGGACGATATAGGCTTGTTTAAAACAATGGTAGCGGGGGCTTTAGGGGGCATGTCTTTCTGGACGTTGACTTATCCGGTTGATGTGGCCAAAAGCCGAATACAAGTCACAGATAGTAAGGTGAATATGGTTTCAATGATTGCACAGATTTGGAGGCGCGAAGGCTTTAGACAACTTTATAATGGGCTAACTCCTACTTTAGTTCGGACTATACCATCCACTGCCACTCTTTTTGTCACTTACGAGTATTCCAAACGATTCCTCCACCAGATTTTCTAATTAGAAACAAAACTCGAAAATAGTTTTTATACTTTATTTTTTCCAATAAATAAATAAATAGGAATACTGGGTAATACTGTCAGTGCCTGTCTTTGATTGTTTTCCCTCACTTTAGATAATTGCTATTGTCGGGATCATATTCAGGGGACGATTCTATTGTTTTTTTCAGTAGTTCCCCTAAAAGACTGGGATTGAAGATCGAAGCGAAATCACGTGGTCGGTCAATCCCCGAAAAATCGGAATCCAGTGTTGGCACCCTAAAAAATCAAATTTTTATTGCACTCATTTATTTTGATATGACTACCTGTACTCGTCACTGATTCGGCTTAAAATGTCTCGTTTTTGTTGACCTCGACACACGGGGGAAAAAATGTGTGTCCTGTAATAATCAAATTGAGTAATTATAATTTTTTCATTGTTGATTAGATACCTGCAATGATTTTTTTTCAGCAAATTGGGGTTTTTGACCAAAGCCCCAGACGTAACTTCAATTGATAAGAAAATAACGCTGACGAATAACAACAAAGCGATTCGGTGGTCCGTAATGGACTTTTTCATTGTTGCGGAACCCTGAAATCAGATAACGATTTGTTTGTGAAGCGGAATTGTTTTGCACTAAAACACTTGAAGAGTCAAGTGTGATAAGAATTGGAAGTTTTCATGTAATAAAGATTTTTTCAAGAGTTGCGTCAGATTGTTAAAATTTGTTGTTTTTATGCAATAATATTATCGCAATCGATGAGAAAAACAAAAAAGACGACTCACCATTACTTGGCTTGGAGACAGGAGGTGAGGACGGGCAGTCTGATACTCAAATTCTTGTTCTTGGTGCCACCTCTTTTAAATCTCGAGCGGGGTCTTGCGCAATCAAACTTTGCAATTTTTGCGCTCAATTAAACATTACAGCTTTTCACATAATTACGTTATTTGAATATTCCGACGCCTGATTTTAATAAAATTTTGCCGCGTCATTGCTCATTTATTCCGATAAGTCGCATTCGGGTGTTTGTTTATAACAATTAGTTTGAATTTGGCGCTAGTGGCCCAGCGCTTGCGCAGTATTCCTGTCATTGCCGGGAAAATCGACAAAAACATAATTACGTTATTTGACAAATAATCCGTGTCTGCTTATTTATTCCAAAAAATCGCTTTTAGGTGTTTGTTTATAACAATTAGTTTGAGTTTGGCGCTATTGTTTAGCGCTTGCGCAGTACACTTGTCATCCGCCATTATTGCCGTCTACTGTCATAAATCTGTCATTGATTATTGAAGAAAAGTCGTGAAAATTGTGGAAAATGCCGAACATAAAACTGCGTTCGTCTGACGGGGAAACGTTCGAGGTGGATGTGGAAATTGCGAAATGTTCGGTGACCATCAAAACCATGTTGGAAGACTTGGGGATGGACGAGGAGGAAGAGGAAGTTGTGCCTCTTCCGAATGTGAATTCGGCGATTTTGAAGAAAGTTATCCAGTGGTCGACTTACCACAAAGATGATCCTCCACCGCCCGAAGACGACGAGAACAAGGAGAAGCGAACTGACGATATTTCGTCGTGGGACGCCGATTTTCTCAAAGTGGATCAAGGCACTTTGTTTGAACTCATTTTGGCGGCGAATTACTTGGATATCAAGGGGCTGCTGGACGTCACCTGCAAGACGGTGGCTAACATGATCAAGGGCAAAGCCCCGGAAGAGATCCGCAAGACTTTCAACATCAAAAACGATTTTACAGCTTCTGAGGAGGAGCAAGTGCGCAAGGAGAACGAGTGGTGTGAGGAGAAGTAAAGTTTTGTTTATTTAATTTAGTTTCAAAATTGCTTTCATAATCTCGTGTAAATTTGGTTTTAATGTAATACTCTGATTTTTTAATTTAAATCAAACGCCATTTCGACCCAACTGGTTGTTTATTTGCACCTTAACCAATTGTAGAGTATTTCTAATAGGTGTCGGATAAAATATAGTGTAAAACTGTTAAAATACGCCATAGTCGTCGCAAGATCCTGCTTCGTTTCCGCAAATACGGGCCCCCATAAAAGCCCCTATTAAAATTGCTACAAGAACTATAGTTACAAGCCCTAACAAGTACAGCCACGTCCTGGAGGAACACAAGGACCAACACCTACAATTCGGACTGAATTTGGAAGTTTAGCAAATCGCAACTAACCCTCGTTTTATACACTGTTCATTTCTCTTGATTTCATCGTCGACGAAATTTTCCGACTTTGATAGTTGATCATTCATTAATTTTATAATTTTGCATTTGATGTGTTTGAGTTTCTGTTTTGTTGCCAAAGTATCACAATCACAATCAACATCGCGGCTCATTAAATCGAACTGGAATTGTATTAGGATTAAGAAAATTCAATTTGTGATGTGCAGATTGAAAATTATGACGTTAAGGTGACATTTTGGGCAGTCAACTTCAATGCTATTGTCACATAGGGACCCTCACTGACCTGGTTTCCCACAAATTCTATTTATTTGTCAGTGTTACACCAGCTATAACCGAATTTTGAATAAATTGTTTTTTTTATACAAAATAGTTGAGTTTCATTTTTCATTCATCCTAAAATCAACCAATGCACTAATTTTATAGAAAATATTGTTTGCGGGTCGGTATACAGGGCGTCTCAAGACTATCAGGCGGTAATAACTGATTTGGATTTTTTTTATATTACAATCAAGTGAAATACTCTAATCAGGACAGTCCCGCTTTTATTACATTTACATTATTTTAATATTTATCTATTTTTTATTTTAATATTTTAGCCATACCAGATGGAAAAGTTACACTTGTTCAGGGACCTTGAAGGGCGCTAGAGGCTATCTGCAATTTTTTTCATTCTGTATTTATGAAACTAGCAGCGTTTGAGATTCTTTTATACCTCTCTCTAACACCCTTTCAGAAATGTATAAAACAATCGAACTCACTTTTAGAGGGGAGGCAAGTGGAAGGGAATTTGATTAAACAAATTTAAGATACGCAATGTAAAAAGCGTATCAAAATATATAATTAGACAACAACTGAATGATTCAACTAGTTCATAATCTGTGAAAGAATAATGATTAGTCTGAAAAACAAGAGGTTYAATCTTTAGCGTCACCGATTCCATCAGGATGAATGGCAAACACTGCTTCAGATTCAGGCAAACAAGGCGAATCGTATATTTTACACACTCTTGTCTCTCCTCGACCTTTCCTCAAGGATAGTCTTGTAGTAGAAGCATGTGCCATAATGTTGCCACCGATCGGTTTCTTGGGATCGGGGTTAAACATCGCAGCTCCGTCAACTTGAGCAACCACTTGATTCGTTATTACGACAGCAACTCCAAACTGAAACAAAATTTGAAAAGCGTAAATAATTGGGTATCTGACACTAAACTCACAGCTCTACATGAATTTATTAAGTACTGTAAAATACATTTATTTTAATCAAAACCATTTTCTTTACATTCAATTATTTTCTGGGGTAAATGAGTCACAAATGGAGACAAGAAACTCCACTATTAAAAAAATGTTATAAAAAGTAACAATGTTATAGATTTGAAACAGAATAAAATTGTTATTGTAAAAAACAGCTCAGCCAAAGACAAAAAGGTTTTCTTATTTTTATTTTTCATCAACAACAGGCAATTGTAATAATCTCAGTCATAATTGAAAATATTAAAAAGCTGCGATTTCATAAAAGTGGTACAACTGGTGTTCGTCAAGAGTGATAATTACCTCATCAGCAAGTCGCAGCAACATCCTCAAAAACCTAGCTAGATGATTCTGCCTTGCGGACAATTCCCCTCTTCCCGAATAATCCGTTCTGTACAAAGATGTGGCRCTATCAACCACCAGCAGAGAGTACGTTGACTCCATCATCATCGCAGCCGCATGTATCAAAAGCTCAGTTTGGTGGTCAGTATTTTGCGCTCTTGCAAATGAGACATTATCCAAAACTTTTTGTGTGTCCATTTTGTACCTCTCCGCCACCGGCACCAATCGTTCAGGCCGGAAAGTGCCCTCGGTGTCAATAAAAAGACACTTTCCTTCACCACCCCCACAGTCAACGGGCAATTGACAAGTCACAGCCAAAGTGTGGCAWATCTGGCTTTTGCCGGTTCGGAATTCGCCGAAAATTTCCGTKATTGAACYGGTCTCAATGCCGCCCCCTAGCAACTTGTCGAGTTCCTTTGACCCGGTGGTCAGTTGGACAATATCGGAGCGTCTTTTTAAAATATCGGTGGCTGTGGTGAAACCCATGTTGACGAATTTCGCTACTTCGGCGAGGAGTTTGTCGATCTTGGCCTCGGACATGCCTTTGATGGCCACGAGAGTCTTCTTCGGGGTGTATGCTAAGGACTCGATACTGTGAAAACCGGCATCTTTGAGCTTTTTTAAGTCAGCAGCGGTGATCCCGTTGCCCTAGAATGAGGTTAGAATTGAGTCGTTAGGGGGGCTCTTCCTTACCTCAAGTTTGGAGAGGCGTTGGGGGCCGACGTCCTCGGTTTCGTTCGAGAGTACTGTGCTGGTTGACGCTAAACTCGCATCATCCATTTTCGTAATTATTTTGTTGATATTAAAATACAAAGGAAGTTCTTTGATTTATCTCGGCACTAGTAGGAGTAGTAGGCTCTGGTTTGGTTAGAAATTCAAACAAAAACAAAAGCATTGCCAATCTCAAACCAGTCAAAGTAAAAAACCCTAAACAAAATTAAATTATCCTGGCAACTCAACTAAAGTCAACTTTTTGCATCTTTTATTGTAATTAAGAGAGTACTCAAAAAAAAAACAAAAACCCAAATATTCTAAATTACAAAACAGATTTTTGGGAGTGGTTAAATGTAAATTCGATAGTGGATCATTCTTTATTAATGCAATAGGCATAAAAACGTGTACAATACTGCTAAAACAAGTTGGAAATCTCGTAACAATATCAAAAAATGTTTGATTTCCCCCAGATTGGAATGTTCAACTAGAAACTACTTAAGAATAAATAAATGAAAGTTACACAAGCAATTAGCATAAGGTAATTACAAAAATACATTTCATTTAATTATGTTTTTTAAATAAATCCTGAGCTTCTTTAAATACATACACAAGCGGACCAAGTCCGATTTTGAACTATCAATAAATACTGATTTTCGTGGGGTTATAACACAACATTTAGTGTTTCTTTTCGGAACAAATGGGTCGTGAATTGACAATTCCAAGACACTGAAAACACTTAATTTGATTGTATTGTGTATCGTTTGACGATCTACTCTCCCTAAGAGTACGAATAGTTTAAGGCAAAATATAAGGCCGCACTAAAGTATATTCGAATAAAAAAAAGAGAAAACTATACTTAATAATAAAAATCATCTATGATTATAAAATCTTAAAAAATAACATTTCGTTTAAAAACGGACTAGAATTACCTTAACAACGGAACTTTTTTTTCCAGTGTATATAAAACCTTAAGTACAATTAGCCGTAAGCTCAAATTTTGTGAGGCACAATGAAATTCGATTATTCGCAGGCGAGTTTACTATCGAAACTGCTCAACGCGATAGCAAACGCCTGCAGAGCACACATGGGGTACCGGTAATCCATGGTGAAGACATCCTCCGCCACCCTCCCAAACTGCATCACGACATACTCCGGAAAGACTCCGCACTGCGTGAAAGGTCCGTGGGGTCGCTTGATATCAGGTAATTGCTTGTGGCACTCTTTTTGCGTTTTCTGGCGGCTAGGAGGAACACTTTCTTGCCGTAATCGCGTCCTAGGTGAAGGTAGTAAGTGGGATACAGCCCAAAAAAGCGCCGATTTAGTCCCAAATGCTCGTCGCTTGTCCAAAATTTCCAAATGAAGACACTTCACTGTCACATCACAAGCCGAGCTCTCGGAGCGTTGCAAGTGTTACAAACTCGGAGAAGTAATAGAGTTTGCAGACGCAAGGCGGCCACTTACTAGGAGATTGTGCAGTGGGGGCTACCAAACTCTAGGAGTGAATCAAAGACACGATTGGGATGCACGGGATTTCGTAATTYYGGATTAATTAAAATTTGTTTGTTTTGGGTTTGACCCGGATCAAGGCAGGTTTGGGCGAGGGTAAACCCAAAAACGCGATTTTTCGGTTACTTMACTGGGAATTTCGGGAAATTRTGACGGTTATATAACAGTCTAGTTCCCAGACTCGCAATTGTTGTCTCGCTAATTGCTTGCAATTCAATTTTCGGGCACGTGTTCGGCCCGCATTGCGCAACTCGAAATTGACGTCCCAGTTTCCGATCAGGCCCCCTTGTATAAATAATTCATCGCCTCGTCATATGATAAAACGTTGTTTTTTTCAAACAAAATACTTAAGATGAAAGTCTAGCCACGGAATTGGGTTACTATATTACGGTTATTGCCTCGAGAAATGGCGATTRAGGAYTGAAAATGACTCGATCCTCAATCGACATGGAGAAGAGTGAAAAAGTTCCAAAAACGCCAATTTGACACGCCACTCGGCCAATTTCAACCGAAAATTGTTATATAATCTGGGTAATCCGAGCCATGCCAACCGGAAAAAGTACACTTGTTCAGGGACCTTGAAGGGAGATGGAGGCCATTTGCGACTTTTTTCGATTCTGTGATTTATGAAACTAGCAGCGTTTGGAATTCCGTTATATTGTGGAAAATAATTTTGAATCGGGTACATGCAAAAGTCACGGGTTATTCAATTTGCATAAGTTTTACTTTTTAACACCCTCTCAGAGAGGTATAAAATAATCGAACTCGCTTTAAAAGGGGAGGCAAGTTGAAGGGAATTTGATTAAACAAATTTAAGATACGCAATGTAAGAAACGTATCAAAATATATAATTAGACAACAACTGAATGATTCAACTAGTTCATAATCTGTGAAAGAATTAAAATAATGATTAGTCTAAAAAAACAAGAGGTTCAATCTTTAGCGTCACCGATTCCATCAGGATGAATGGCAAACACTGCTTCAGATTCAGGCAAACAAGGCGAATCGTATATT